>NC_054485.1:58493651-58793651 GCF_017639515.1 Carcharodon carcharias
ATCTCCAACTCTATTTCTCTGCATCTCTAACTTACTCTCTTTGTCATTTTTCTCTGTTTTTCTTCATCTATCTCTATTTATCTCTGTTCTTTTCTGTATCTGTTTTTCTCTACCTGTTTGATTCTCTGTATGTCTCTCTCTGACACTGTCAGCCCATCTCTCTCACTTTCACTCTATCACTCTACCTCTCTTGCACTTTCTGTCTCCCTCACTCTGCCAATATCTTTGCCCATCTCTGACACCGTGTCTGCACTCTATCTGATTTGCTCTCTCTCTGCCGCACTAACTCTGCATTGATCTTTCTGTCTTCAATTCTCCGATGCTCAGTCTCTTATTCTGTCTTACCCTGATTCCCTCCAGCCTCTTTCATGCTTTTTCCCTCTATTTCATCCAATATCTCACCCACTGCTTCCCTCACTGTCTACCTTTGTTTTTCTTTTTCTTTCTTTCCAAATGGACTCTGCTTTTCCATTTTCTACTGTTTCTATCTTCCTGTTTCTATTTCTCTGCTCCTCTATCTCCTACTCACAATCTCCCTCTGTTTTCTTCTCTCTGTTTCTCTCTCTATTTTTCTAACTTTCTCTCTATGTGACTTTCTCATTGGCTTTCTCTGCCTCTTGCGTTTCTCTGTCTCACTCTGTTTCTTTCTATTTGTCTCTCCAGCTCTCTTTCTCCAACTCAGTCTATCACTTTGTGTCTGTCTCTCACACTTTGTCACTGTTTCTATCGTATCTCTAGCTGTCTCTGATTCTCGATTTATCTCTCTGTTTTTCTCTCTCTTTGCCTCTGTCCTTGTCTTTCTCTCTCTGTAGCTCTAACTCCCTTGTTCTGTTTCATTCTCCCTGGTGTTTTTTCTGACTATCTCCATCTGTCAGCTTTGTAGCAGAAGGATCTGGTACCTAAAGAGTTAACATGAGACTGATTAGAGTGCTGCCCATGTGGTGATGCAAGAAGTCACATGGCCCAGAGCTAAGGGCAATCTAGAGATAGGTGTCAACATGTGTACCTAGTATGGGGTCCTCTCCATACCTTTACCCTCTACTATAAATATGTACATAGTTCAGTAATGTTAATAAAGACTTCTTTGCAGCTTCAACAAGACTGCATCATGGTGTCCAAGCAGTAAACATCAAAGTAGCATTATAGAATAGATCAAATTTCTCTATGAGTTTTGCACTGTCTCTCTCTCTTTTACTGTTTCCCCATTTTCACGCCGTCTTCCCACTCTGTATCTTATTCTCTATCTCTCCCTGTTTACTATTTTCCTTTCTCTCTAGTCCTTTCTCTCTGATGCTCCATTAGTTTTTCTTTCACTCTCTGTTTCTCTTTCTCTCAGTCTGTATCTGTCTCTTTATTTCTTAAGTATTTTGTCCAGTCCTGGGTGCCACACTTTAGGAAGCAATTGAAAACAGTGAAAGTGCAGAAAAGAATCACGAGAATGGTTCCAGAGATTTCAATTATGAAGATAGATTGGAAAAGTTAGGACTGTTTTCCTTAGAGAAAAGAAGGCTGAGAAGAGATTTGATAGAGGTATTCAAAATCATGAGGGGTCTGGACAGAGTAGATAGGGAGAAACTGTTCCCACTCATGAAAGAATCAGAATGAGAGGGAACAGGTTTAGAGTAATGACAAAAGAAGCAAAAGCAATATGAGAAAAAAAAATTTACACAGTGAGTGGTTAAGGTTTGGAATACACTGTCTGAGAGTGTGATGGAGGCAAGTTCAATTGAAGCATTCAAAAGGGAATTAGACTGTTATCTGAAAAGGAAGAATGTGCAGGGGTACAGGGAAAAGGTGGGGAATGGTACTTGGTGTGTTACTCATTCGGAGATCGGTGCGATCGTAGTGGGCTGAATGGCCTCCTGCACTGTAACGATTATCTGATTCTCTCATTCTGTTTCTATCCTGGTGTTTCTATCTCTCTCTATCTCTCCCCATTTACTTCTGCATCTCTCTTTGTATCTCTGTATCCACCCTCCATCTTTATCTCTTTTTGTCTCTCTAACTTTCTGTCTTTTCATTTCTTAACAAAGGCGTGCATGAGGGTTGCAGCAGCATTTAAGCTGAGGAGGCAGCGTGAGCTCAGGCAGTACTGCGGAGTTGGAAACAGGCGGTCATGGTGAAGGCACAAACATGTGGTTGGAAGCTCATCTCAGGAGTCAAATATGACACCGATGTCTGGTCCAGCCTCAATAAGCTACCAGGGAGAGGGATGAAGTCAGTATCTAGGGAACAGAGTTTGGAGTGAGGGCTGAAAACAACGGCTTTAGTCTTTCCAATATTTAATTGGAGGAAATTTCTGCTCGTGCAATACTGGATGTCAGATAAGCAGTCTGCTAATTTACAGGAGTATGAAAAGAGACTGGCAGCTAATATAAAAAGGAATCCAAAAGTCCCTGATTGGCATATAAATAGTGACAGGATGGTAAAAGGAGGAGTGGGGCCAATTAGGGATCAAAATGGGGATTTATGTGTAGAGACAGACGGCACAGTTGAGGTGTTAAATTAATACTTTGCATCTGTCTTTCCCAAGGAAGAAGGAAGAAGTTACCCAGGTTGTGGTGAAAGAGGGAGTACAGAAGGTATTCAGGAAGGCAAATGGAATTTTGGCATTTATTGCTAAAGGAATAGAGTATAAACATAGGGAAGTGTTGTTGCAACTGTACAAGGCATTGGTGAGACCGCATCTAGAGAACTGTGCACAGTTTTGGTCCCCTTACTTGAGGAAGGATGTAGTTGTATTGGAGGCGGCTCAGAGGTTCACTAGATTGATTCCAGAGATGCAGGGCTTGTCTTATGAGGAGTGATTGAGCAGTTTAGGCCTGCATTCGCTAGAGTTTAGAAGGATGAGAGGAGATCTAATTGAGGTATATAAGATGCGAAAGAGGATAGACAAAGTAGACACAGAGTGGACGTTTCCCCTTGTGGGGCATTCTAGAATGAGAGGCCATAGTTTTAGGCTAAGCGGTGGTAGATTTAAATCAGAGATGAGGAGGAGTTACTTTTCTCAAAGGGTCGTGAATCTGTGGAATTCACTACCTCAGAGTGCAGTGGATGCTGAGACGCTGAATAAATTTAAATAGGAGATGGACAGATTTTTAATTAGTAATGGGTTGAAAGGTTATAGGGAGAGGGCGGGAAATTGGAGTTGAGGCCTCATCTCACAGCATCTGGCACCACCCCTCGACTTGTCAAAAGACACTACAGCCTTCAGGGAGGGCTCATAGGGGCCAACCAATTTCCTTGCTCGGTGTTTTCCCCCAACATCACCACCAGCTGCTGAAGGTTTTGTATAACTTACTTACTTTTCCTCTAGAAATAAAACCAATGCTTGGTTTTCTTTTTGTAAGGACCTTGGTAACCTATGGTCCCCTTTAGTGATTGATGTATTTGTACTCCAAGATCAGTTTGTTCCTCGACCTCATCTAGACTTGTACCTTCTGAGGAATAAGTGTCCTTCCTATTCCTCCTACCAAAATATACTGTGTCAGATTTATATAGATTGAACTTCATTTGCCAATTATTTGCCCATTTTTCAAGTTTATTTGTCTCCTCTTGTAATTTGTCACTCTCCTCCTCAGGATTGACCATCCCTGCACACACCCCCCACTGCCCCAAATGTACTGGTGTCATCTACAAATTTACAAATGATGTTTTTGACTCCGAAGTCCAATTTATTGATGTAAATTGTGATTCTATGATTTAGCAACAGTGGAGGGGTCCAAAGGTGGTGGTGATATAGAGCGAGGTGTTGTCAGCGCACATATGAAAATTAACATTTTGTTTTTGGATGATGTTACATGGAATTACATAGGATATTCAGCACATTAACAGGCCATTCAGCCCAACCAGTCCATGCTGGTGTTTATGCTCCACTCGAGCCTCCTCACATTTTCCCTCATTTAAATCTACCATTATAACTCTCCAGTCCCTTCTTCCTCAAATACTTGTCAAATTTCCCCTTAAATGTCTCTATACTATTCACTTTAACCACCCCCTGTGGTAGCGAGTTCTACATTCTCACCACAAGAGGGAACATTCCCTCTGTTAAAAACAAAAAAACTGCGGATGCTGGAAATCCAAAACAAAAACAGAATTACTTGGAAAAACTCAGCAGGTCTCGCAGCATCGGCGGAGAAGAAAAGAGTTGACGTTTCGAGTCCTCATGACCCTTCGACAGAACTTGAGTTCGAGTCCAAGAAAGAGTTGAAATATAAGCTGGTTTAAGGTGTGTGGGGGGGGGGGGCAGAGAGAGCTGTATCTACTCAGTCAAATCCTTTCAGAATTATACAGACCTCTATTTGGTCATCCCTCAAGTCTTCTTTTTTCAAGAGAAAAGAAACCTGGCCTGTCAATCCTTTCTTAATATGTATACTCACACATTTCTGGTATCATCCTTGTAAATATTCTCTGAGCTCTCTCCAGTGCCTCTATATCCTCTTTATAATATAGCGAACAGAACTGCACACAGTGCCCTCAGTGTGGTGTAACCAAGGTTCAATACAGGTTTTGTATAACTTACTTACTTTTCCTCTAGAAATAAAACCAATGCTTGGTTTTCTTTTTGTAAGGACCTTGGTAACCTATGGTCCCCTTTAGTGATTGATGTATTTGTACTCCAAGATCAGTTTGTTCCTCGACCTCATCTAGACTTGTACCTTCTGAGGAATGTGTCCTTCCTATTCCTCCTACCAAAATATACTGTGTCAGATTTATATAGATTGAACTTCATTTGCCAATTATTTGCCCATTTTTCAAGTTTATTTGTCTCCTCTTGTAATTTGTCACTCTCCTCCTCAGGATTGACCATCCCTGCACCCACCCCCCACTGCCCCAAATGTACTGGTGTCATCTACAAATTTACAAATGATGTTTTTGACTCCAAAGTCCAATTTATTGATGTAAATTGTGAGCAGCAGTGGTCCCTGCACTGATCCTTGTGGAACCACTTCCAACCTTCTGATACTCTACTCCCACTCTATGCTTTCTGTCTTGAAGCCAGCTAGCAATCCATTCTCCCACTTGTTCCCTGAATCCACATTTTCTGATCATATTCATTAGTCGATTATGGGGCACTTTACCGTCCTTATTTTGAAAATCCAGATAAATTACATCTACTGCTTTCCCATTGTCTATTCTGTTACCTCATCAAAAAAAATCAATAAATTTGGTCAAGCAAAATTTTCCCTTTTGAAATCCATGCTAATTATTCATTATTATATTTCTCATTTCTGGATGTTCTTCTATTTTCTCCTTGAGTAGAGATTCCATTTTTTCCAACCACTGATGTTAAGCTGACTGATCTACAATTCCCCATACATGTTCTGGCCCCTTCTTAAGTACAGGAATTAGCTATTCTCCAGTTCTTTTTGTAACATCAATTTCTAATAAATTATTAAATATGTTGGTAATGCCTCTGCTATCTCTTCCCCATTTATGATCCCAAGGGGCAGCATGTAGATGAGAAACAAGAGGCAACCAATAATAGATCCTCAACATACACCGGAGGAAATGGAGCAGCAGTGGGAAGAGAAGCATTTGATTGTGATTCTTCAGCTATGAATAGGCAGATAAAAATGTAACCAGTTAAGTGTAGTACCAACGAACTGGATGATGGTGGAGAAGCATTAGAAGGGTTTGGTGTGGTCTAGAGCGTCAAAGGCTGCACACAGGTCGAGAAAGACAAGGAGGGAAAGTTTATCTTTGCATAGTCACGTTGGGTGGTATTTAATGAAGGCGATAGGGATCTAGCTCGCTGGCTGGAGAGTTTTCAAGAACACCGTGTTGCCTCTTTTTGGTAAGGCTTGCTGAACTAAGTGCCACTCCAGCAAGTAACTGGGCAGCAGTAGAAGTTTCCAGCCAAACAGAGGCCAGCAGCTCTATTGGCTAGCAGTGCTGCCATGGAGGTAGTGGCTGCTGCTGGTACAACATTCAACCAGAGGACTCGGAGTGTCGCTGGTTCCTAGGCCAGAGGTGAGTGATAGTGCAGGAAAGATCAGTGGGTCAGAGTTGCAGGAGATGGAGTGGAGGTTGGTGGGGTTGGCAGTAAGGGCAGGGTGGCTCTGTGCCTCGCACCGCTGCCCCCATGCTGGATCACTTGATCATGCACTGAGTACCTTTGGACGAGGTCCATACCCACCCGATTAAATACCTCGCCAACTCACTGCAGTGGGGTTAGCATCAAACATCATCCATAAAATATAATTTGTGATTTTAGTAAGAGTGGAGCTGAAATCTAATTGGAGGGATTGAAACGTGGAGTTTGGGGAAAGGAGGGAATGGATTTGGGAACAAACTGGAGGGGTTTGGAGCAGGAAAGGGGGCAAGAAGGTTAGGGTGGGGTTTAAGATCAAAGTGGGGATTGGAGTGGGGATGAGTGTCAGGGTGGGGGTTAGGGACAGGGTGGGATTTGGGTTCAGGGTGTGGGTGGTGGTTGGGATGAGGGTCAGGGTGGGATTTGGGTTCAGGGTGTGGGTGGGGTTGGAATGGGGTCAGGGTGGGCTTTAGGGTCAGGGTGTGGGTGGTGGTTGGGATGGGGATCAGGGTGGGATTTGGGTTTAAGGTGTGGGTGGGGCTGGGATGGGTGTCAGGTTAGGATTTGGGGTCAGGATGTGGGTGGGGGTTGAGATGGGGGTCAGGATAGGATTTGGGGTCAGGTATGAGTGGGAGTTGGGATGGGGGTCAGGATAGGATTTGGAGTCAGGGTGTGGGTGGAGGTTGGGATGAGGGTCAGGGTGGGATTTGGGGATTGTGTTGGGGGTCAGGGTGGGATTTGGATGTTGGGATGGGGTTAGGATGGGATTTGGGATGGGGTTAGGATGGGATTTGGGATGGGTCAGGGTGGGATTTGAGTGTTGGGTCAGGGGTCAAGGTGGGATTTGGGTGCTGGAATGTGGTCAGGGTGGGATTTGGGGGTTGGGGGGTCAAGGTGGAATTTGGGTGTTGGGATGGGAGTCAGGGTGGGATTTGGGATGGGTCAGGGTGGGATTTGAGTGTTGGATTGGGGGTCAGGGTGAGATTTGGGTGTTGGGATGGGGGTCAGGGTGGGATTTGGGATGGGTCAGGGTGGGATTTGAGTGTTGGGTTGGGAGTCAGGGGTGGGATTTAGGTGTTGGGATGTGGTCAGGGTGGGATTTGGGGGTTGGGATGGGCATTGGGTTGGGGGATCAAGGTGGGATTTGGGTATTGGGATGGGGCTCAGGGCGAGATTTGGGTGTTGGGATGGGGTCAGGGTGGGATTTGGGTGTTGGGATGGGGTCAGGGTGGGATTTGGGTGTTGAGATGGGGTCAGGGTGGGATTTGGGTGTTGGGATGGGGTCAGGGTGGGATTTGGGTGTTGGGATGGGGTTAGGGTGGGATTTAGGGGTTGGGTTGGGAGTCAGGGTGGGATTTGGGGATTGGGATGGGGTTAGGGTGGGATTTGGGTGGTGGGATGGGGCTCAGGGTGCGGTTTGGGGTCAGATTGTGGGTTGAGATGGGGGTGTGGGTGGGTGTTGGGATGGGGTCAGGGTAAGGGTCCGGCTCTGTCCCCAGGGTCACTTATCCATTCCCTCTCACTGACCCCGCCCCGGAAGTGTATTCTCCGGAAGTACTCCCTCTTTGCCGGAGGTACTTTCCCTGTTTCCGGTGCCGCTTTCCCCCTGATGAAGATGGCGACCCGGGCGGAACGGGAGCGACAGCAGCGGCAGAACGAGCGGCACCAGGAGCTGCTCCGGGAGATGCTGCAGGACAGCAAGGAGTGTGCGGACTGCGGCAGCCGAGGTAGCAGGGCCGGGGGGGCCGGGGGATCCAGGGGAAGCCGGGCTGTGATGCCTCCCTTTGCTGAACGGCACCAGATCACCAACTGGTGTCAGGGCATCCGACAGAGACGGTGCCTCCAGCTGGGAGAGAGTGGCAGAGACACTAGGCACTCCTGGTGTCAGTCTGGATATGGACAGGGGGACTGGGCACTCCTGGTGTCAGTCTGGATATGGACAGGGGGACTGGGCACGCGTCGTATCAGTCTGGATATGGACAGGGGGACTGGGCACTCCTGGTGTCAGTCTGGATGTGGACAGGGGGACTGGGCACTCCTGGTGTCAGTCTGGATATGGACAAGGGGACTGGGCACTCCTGGTGTCAGGCTGGATATGGACAGGGGACTGGGCACTCCTGGTGTCACTCTGGATATTGGTAGGGGGAATGGGCACTCCTGGTGTCAGTCTGGATATGGACAGGGGGACTGGGCACTCCTGGTGTCAGTCTGGATATGGACAGGGGGACTGGGCACTCCTGGTGTCAGTCTGGATATGGACAAGGGGACTGGGCACTCCTGGTGTCAGTCTGCATATGGGCAGGGGGACTGGGCACTCCTGGTGTCAGTCTGGATATGGGCAGGGGGACTGGGCACTCCTGGTGTCAGTCTGGATATGGACAGGGGGACTGGGCACTCCTGGTGTCAGTCTGGATATGGACAGGGGGACTGGGCATTCCTGGTGTCAGTCTAGATATGGACAGGGGGACTGGGCTCTCCTGGTGTCAGTCTGGATATGGACAGGGGGACTGGGCATTCCTGGTGTCAATCTGGATATGGACAGGGGGACTGGGCACTCCTGGTGTCAGTCTGGATATGGACAGGGGGACTGGGCACTCCTGGTGTCAGTCTGGATATGGACAAGGGGACTGGGCACTCCTGGTGTCAGTCTGGATATGGGCAGGGGGACTGGGCATTCCTGGTGTCAATCTGGATATGGACAGGGGGACTGGGCACTCCTGGTGTTAGTCTGGATGATGAGCAGGAGCTGAGAGTACTGCCCCAGCCCTTGTTAAATATCGAGCCTTTTCCTGTCTAGGGAACAATCCTGGAATCTGCCTTCAATGAGCTGTCAGTGTAACCCAGTCTGTTTGGCTTATCCTAGTATTTGTACATGAGATAAACATGAGTTTGATCTGCCCTGAGTTATGGAGCAGTCAGCATTTGCCTTCTTCACTGTTTTGCTGCTGTTCAGGTCGGCTGGTGTTTCATTGCTGGGACATTTTGGGGTTTTTTTGTACTTGCTTTGAGGAGGAAGTAGCTGAGTAATCTGAATGCCCTGTCCTGATTGCTGTCCGTGTCTCAGGCTTCCAGTCTCGTTTGAGTCAGCAATGTAAATTTGTTCCGTACGTCAGTAAATAGAGCTTGGGTGGATTTGTAGTGTTTAGCAAGTGGAGTAGGGTTTTAATTCATTTACTTGCTTTTTAAACAAAAAATCCAATTTTTTTGTCTTCCCTTTCCCTACATTATGGTGTTTCTCCTAAATACTTCATTTGTAGAACTGGAGTGAGAGTATCAGGTGGGCTGTTTGACTGTAGCATGCATTGCAGCCAAGCTTGATGTTGGCTTCGCTGGACATTGCACACTGGCAGTTTCAGGAACCACTGAATTTCCAGCAGGGTCCATGGCCCATACTGGAATGATCTTGTTTGGAAGACCTACTTTAACACTTTATTCAGGCAGCATGTTTAAATATGAGGTTGGGATTGACAGTAGAGGATTTGTGAACATCAGAACCCAAAGATTATCTATAATAAACAATGTTCCAGGGCTTGTTTCATCTATTGTATGAGGTTAGTTGTTGGGCCGTTTTGTACAGTCTGCACACAGTCATCTAAAAACTGCACTACATAACAACAGGATGAGACATTGCAATAGTGAGGTTTTTTTGTCTGTTTCTTGGAAGTGGGCAGTGATGCTTCGTCACTGATCTGCTGCCTGGAAAGATTTCAGGAACTCAGTTGGTGAGATTGCGCAAGTGTACGAGGCCAGGCTTCAAGCACCCAGACTCAATTTAAAGTCATGATTCCAGTGAACGAACAATGGGGAGAGCAATGTCTGTCAGCTTCACTGAACCCCCAAGGCCAGATTGATAAAAGCAGTAGATTTGATTCTGCAACTTCAGCTCTGTGGAGCATTGTAATTTGTGGTTTCACTTAACAAACTGGAATAGTAAAGATTTCCTGCATTCCTTCAGGCTGTGCTCTTTAACCTTTCTTAACAAGCAGCACATTGCTGTGTGTCTCTCACTTCCTTTTTCTGTTTCCCTTCTGAATAGATTAAGTGTGGAATCATTTTCTTTGCTGTTTTTCAAAAAAAAAACAATGGTTTCAGGATTTAGCAGTGCTTTCCTGTGGGATGTTCTTTTCCACTCTCAGGATGTGAACATTGGCCAGAGTTTGTTGCTCATCCCTAATTGCCCTTGAGAAGGTGAAGTCCATGTACTGTTGAGGAAAGAGTTCCAGGATTTTGACCCAGCGACTGTGAAGGAATGACAATACCGTTCCAAGTCAGCATGCTGAGTGGTTCGGAGGGGAACTTGCGGTTGGGGGGTTCCCATGTGTCTGCTGCCCTTGCCTTCTAGATGGCAAAGGTCGTGAGTTTGGAATGTGATGTGGAATATTATTCTGATTAGTACATTCTCTACCCCTCCATTTTGTGTGCATAACACAGTGAATGCTGAAGACTAACTTCAGTAGATTGGGAATGGGATTGTTTTCCCTTAACATACATTCAAATTAGGAGCAGGAGCAGGCCATTCGGCCCTTCGAGCCTGCTCTGCCATTTGATAAGATCATAGTTGATCTGATTGTGGCCTCAACTCCACTTTCCCTCCCATCCCCATATCCTTTGACTCCCTTGTCAGTCAAGAATATATCTAACCCAGCCTTAAAAATAGTCAATGATCTGGCCTCCATCGCTGTCTGGGGAAGAGTGTTCCACAGACTTACCACCCTCCGAGAGAAAAAAAATTCTTCTCGTCCCTTCAAAGTGTTTCCGGATCTCATACACTTTTAATCTGAATTAACAGCCTGTTCCATACTGAATACAAACCACCACAACCTCATGCTGGAACTTCCCACATGTTCCAGTAGGTCAGCGCATTGCCTAGTATAGACCAGCCAGAAAAGGTCACTGGTTGCATTCCCTGGGCTGAATTAATCGATTTCAGCTGTGGCCCTGGCTGGAGAGAGGAGCAGGTACCTCGGTTTCTAATTATTGCCTGGGAATCGGCTGGGTGAAGGAAGTGTGGACATTGAGGGAGGATCCAACTTGCTGTTATGTCACCCTGGGTTAAGAGCCTGTTAATGGTCACAGCCTAGACTTACACATAAAGAATCCCAATTTGAATGAGATACCAGAGGGCTACCTGGGCCTGTGAAAATGCACTGTAAGGTTCATTGAGAGCAGATTAGAGAGGAGAAAATGGAATGAAAAACTGGGTGAGGAATGGAAGGAAAGCTCTTAGTGTGTTTGACAATAGAGACTGGCAGGGGAATTGAGTGATGCCAAGCTCAGAATTATTTTTCATGCATTCAGACTAAAGTTCAAGAGCAGTACCTTTACTGTGGAGAGTAAACAATGATCATTATTAATGTGTTGATGGATACAGGCAGCAACTAACTAGAAAGAATGAAGGTCTCATATCAAGTGCATCAGTTTGTTCTCAATTGGACCTTTTTTGAGGTTATTCATTTTTTAAAAGATGCATTTATCGTTGAAGGGATAAGTGTGTACATGGGTGTATGCATCATATCTGAAATGAGAATGAAGCTACACTTGTTTAGAACCTTTCACATTCTTAGTGTACTTCAAAGTGTTTTAGAATGAAAAAGTATAGTCACTTGTAATGTAAGAAATACAGCAGCCAACTTGCACACAGCAAACTCCCACAATGTGAAAGTATCCTGATGATCTGTTTTAGTGATGTTGTTTGAGGGATAAATATTGGCCAGGAGATAGAAGGGTGTAAAAGACCCCATTGCACTGAGAGGGTAAATGGGGCCTTGGTTTAACCTTTCATTTGGACCACATTATGTCTCTAATTACTCATATACTGTATCCCAAAATGTTAAATCCAATCTGTATTTGAATGAATATACACTGTTATTTTCACCAACTCCCTCGGAAGTCTATCCTGCTGATTGACCCTTCAATCACTGAAATAATCCTTTATGTACAAGCCTAAGCAGTGAGTGTTGACAGGCTGTTTAATCATGACCTCACATCAGTTTAGTCAGTCCTCCCTCAATTCTTCCTTTTGTAGCAGAGCACTCAATCAACTTGTGCACAGCAAGACTCCACAAACAGTGATGTGATAATTAACAGTTTTTTAATGTGATTTTGATTGAGGGGTAAGTGTTGTCTCAGGACACGGGCGAACTTGCCTGCTGTTCTGCGAATAGTATTGTGAAATCTTTTATGTCCACGTGAGAGTGCAGGATGGTGTCATGATTTAATGCCTAATCAATAGATAGCACCTCTGACAGTGCAGCATTCCCTCAGTACTGCACTAGGGTGTCAGTGTAAGTTAAGGACATGAGGCAAGGAAGTTGATAAAGGCCGTTGAGCTGATTACAAGAAGTGTTTCTTCAGTAAAATGAGGAGCTCTCTAAGGAACTTTGAATCCTTTTCTATAATTGGATTAAAAGCTGCATTTTATTATGCTGCAGTGTGAATAATTCTGAGTGACAATTTTTATAGGGATGGATGGCTTCCCACTCAGATTGCTGTATAATAAATTCACACCACGCAGCAACACCATGCTGGTTCCAGGAAGCCACATTGCGGTTCTGGTTAATATCACTCTGCTGTCAGTGCAGCAGTCACCTGTCCTCTGACCCTGCCCTTGGTAATAAAGCAACCTCTGGACTTTTTGGCAAATGGCGAACACTGAGAACCTCAGTTAAAGGCTGTAACTTAGCCTCTGGTTTCAGGTGACCACAGACGTGGTTTGGTGACACCCAAGCTTTTGTACTCTGCATCCCGTAATTCGCTCCTTTGGAGTATGTTTTCCATCTATCATTGATTAGAGGTAGATGGACTGTGATCATGCTCAATGGGAGCGAAAATTGCAAGAAGGTATTTTTCTTCTTCCTCTCATTGCTTGGTGATGTGGGTTCTGTTTTTAAAATCTGGAGCTGCCTAGATAATGTAGACTATGACCAGCTGTTATACCCTGTCCAGGACAGCCCCTTTACCTAAGGAAGGATATACTTGTCACAGAGGGAGTGCAACGGAGGCTCACCAGACTAATCCCTGGGATGGCGGGTTTGTCCTATGATGAGAGACTGAGGAAACTGGGCCTGTATTCTTCAGAGTTTCAAAGAGAGGTGACCTCATTGAAACTTACAAAATTTTTACAGGGCTCGATGAGGTTGATGTGGACAGGCTGTTTCTTCTGGCTAGTTAGTCTACAACCAGGGGCACAGTCTCAGAATAAGGGGCAGGCCATTTAAGACTCAGATGGGAAGGAATTTCTTCACTCAGACGGTATTTATGTGGTTGATCCAGTTCAGCTTCTGGCCAATGATAAACCTCAGGATGTTGATAGTGGGGGATTCAGCGATGCTGACACCGCTGAAAATCAAGAGGAAATGGTTAGATTCTCCCTTGTTGGAGATGGTCATTGTCTAGCACTTGTGTGGCACGAATGTTACTTGCTACTTATCAGTTCAAGCTTGAATGTTGTCCAAATCTTGCTGCGTATGGACACAGATTACTTCCGTATCTGAGGTGTCGTGAATGTCGCTGAAAATTGTGCAATCATCAGTGAGCATCCGCAACTCTGACCTTATGATGGAAAGAAGGTCATTGATGAAGCAGCTATAGATGGTTGGGCCTAGGACACTACCCTGAGGAACTCCTGCAGCAATATCCTGGGTCTAAGATGATTGGCCTCCAACAACCACAGCTACCTTCCTTTGTGCTAGGTATTTCCACTGACTTCAAGGGTAGTCATTCTCTTGTGTTCAGCTCTTTTGTCAATGGTTAGACCAAGGCTGTAATGAAGTCAGGAGCCAAGTGACCCTGGCGGAACCCAAACTAAGCGTCAATGAGCAGGTTATTTCTGAGTAAGTGTGGCTTAATAGGACTGTCAACGACATCTTCCATCATTCTGTTGATGATCAAGAGTAAGCTGATGGGGTGGTAATTGGCTAGGTTGGATTTGTCCTGTTTTTTGTGTACTTGACATACTGTACATTGCCAGGTAGATGCCATTGTTGTAGCTGTACTGGAACAGCTTGGCTGGGGGCAGGCTAGTTCTGGAGCATTAGTCTTCAGTACTACTGCCAGAGTGTTGTCAGCCTCATTGCCTTTGAATGTCCAGTGCCTTTAGATGTGTTTTTTATTCGTTCATGGGATGTGGGTTAGGCCAGCATTTATTACCCATCCCTAAGTGCCTTTGTTCAGAGGGCATTTAAGAGCTAACCGCATTGCTGTGGGTCTGGAGTTACATGTAGGCCAGAGCAGGTACAGACGGCAGATTTCCTTCCCTAAGGGACAAAAGGGACATTAGTGAACCTGATGGGTTTTTACGACAATGGTTTCATGGTCATCATTAGACTTTTAATTCCAGATTTTTATTGAATTTAAATTCCACCATCTGCTGGGGCGGGATTTGAACCTGGGTCCCCAGAGCATTATACTGGGTCTCTGGATTATTAGTCCAGTGACAAAGCACCACATTGCCTTCCTTGCCCATGTTTGACCTGATGCCATGAGAGTTCATGGGCCCGAAGTTGATTTTGAGGATACCTAGGGCAACTCCCTCCCGACTGTATACCATTATGCCATCTCTGCTGGGTCTGTCCTACCAGTGGGACAGGACAGACCCAGGGATGGTGATGGTGGTGTCTGAGACATTGCCTGTAAGATATGATTCTGTGAGGATGACTATGTCAGGCTGTTGTTTGACTCATCTATGAGTGCTCTCCCAATTTTGGCACTAGCCCCCAGATTTTAGTAAGGAGGATTTTGCAGGGTTGACAGGGCTGAGTTTGCTGTTGTCATTTGCAGTGATTTGCAAGGTGGAGCTGTATACCACATCAAGTCTGAAAAATTCTCTGTTGAAAAATATTTTGAATAGGTAGACTCGCATGGTTGATGCCAGCTGGTCCGTCCAGTTTCATTCCTTTTGGGCTTTTTAGCGGTTTGATACAACTGAGTGGCATTTCAGAGGGCAGTTAAGAGTCATTGCTGTGGGTCTGGAGTCACATGTAGGCCAGATTAGGACAATTTCTATTGAATTCAATATTGAATTCCACCACTTGATTTGAACCCGGGTCCCCACATTATTACCAGTCCAGTGACAATTCCACTCCTCCCCTGAGATTTCACTCCCTAAAGTGACAATGATGAACCAGATGGGTTTTTAGGCCAATCAATGATAGTTTCATAGTCACCATTACTGAGATTAGCCTTTAATTCCAGATTTATTAATTGATTGAATTTCAATTCCACTAGCTGCCTTGGTGGAATTGGAACCCATGTCCGCAGGATGTTTCGGTGCTGTGTAACTCTGACATAAACGAAGGCCTCTGGATTGCCAGCCTGGCGGCTTTACCATTATGCCACCAATTTGATTTAGTCCATAAGGCTAAGATTTGGTCAGTTCTGCGCAAACTCAGAAAAGTACCACCCAGCATGGCTTTACAGAACAAACTGTGATCTTGTTCTGCTGTGGCCTTGCTTAAGAACCTAGTTATCGCCTGGGTAAAGTAATGGTACATGTAAATTTATTCAACATGTAGTAACGGCTTTTTAAATCTATTTCTTTTTTACAAAGAATTTTTCAGACTTGATGTGTAAACCGCTTTACCCTGCAAATCAAATTAGCGGGCTGTGATTGAGAGGAACTTGAAATACATGAAGAATATTAAAAGATGAGGCTTCAGCCTGCATTGGTTTTTGAATACAGATAAGATTTCATACAGGCTCAAAATGTTAACTCTATTTCTCTCTCTACAGATGTTGCCAGACCTGCTGAGTTTTTCCAGCATTTTCTGTTTTTATTTAAGAGGTTGTCCAACCTGGTGCTGTAAGGATTTAATTTCTCCTGCTTTTTCCTTACAGGTTTCCCTCTTATCTTTCCTTACCCCCATTCCCCTTAAAAGTGGCGACTTTTGCCCAGAGATCCTTCCATACTCTGTGGCCCCTCACCATTATCTCACCCAGGTGAAATGTGGGTCGATGGTGAGGGTCATCTGTTCAACCCTGCTGACTTTTGTCTTGTTCTCCCACTTACCCGCAAGTAACAACAAGCAGGAAGCTACTGTTCCCAGGATCATTAATTCAGCAAATTTTGCTTTTGAGTACCAATTGGTTCTGGAATATTTTGCTGGTGTTTTTGCGGTCAGAATTCTGCATATTCTCTCCACTTTTCCACAAAATACATGAATCAGTGGCCTTGGTGGCAACGATGTGATTTCTTCCTCACCTTCCTGAGAATGCTAATGGTATCCCTGCTGGTGTTGAGTGAGATTAACTTGCTGGGGTCCATCCTGGCCTCTATGGCTGATTATTACATATCTCATGATAAGTACCATTGAAGGTCTGATGCCCCATTTGTGACTTAAGGTTAAGGATTTGATTGAAATGACGAGTTTGGTACATTCAGGCTTCCTTTTACAGTTTCCTGTTTATCAGTCATAGACCCTGGAAGTGGTTTCTATAAACTCTTTTATGCTTTGCAGTTAGCAGAAACTGCACAATTGTCCCATTTTTGCAGGAAAATGAGATTTTTTTGATATTGCCAGTTCTTTAAGAGCAAAATAAATCCACTGGATCCTGCCCTTGGATTATAAATTGTCCACCATTGCCCAATGGATAGCACTCTCACCTAATTCCGATGGTTGTTCCCTTCAGAGACTTGAGCACAAAATCTTGGCTGACACTCCAGTGCAGTACTGAAGGAGTGCTGTACAGTTGGAGCTGGGGTCCTTTAAGTGAGATGTTAAACTGAGGCTCTGTCTGCCATCTCAGCTGGATGTGAAATATCTCATCGCACTCTTCAAAGAAGAGTGGGAGATTCTCCCCAGTATCCTGGGTCAGCATTTAACCTGCAGGCATCATTACTGTAATGTTATCTGGTCATTGTCCCATTGCTGTTTGTGGGAGCTTGCTCCATTCAAATTGGCTGCTGCATTTTCTACATGACAACAATGACTACACTTTGAAGCTGTCCAGCACTTGGGACATTCTGATGTTGTGAAAGGTGCTATATAATAAAAGTCTATTTTTCTTTCAGCAAGCCTGTTGTGCAGTTGAGGGAAAGTGTTGCCAGTGCTACATCCCCAACAGTAGATGTATAAATTGGCCGCATGTTCCAACATGTATAGCGGTGTGCTGAAACATGATGCAAAAAGCAATTGCAGTGATTTCACTGAACGTTATTCTGGCTGACTGTTGGCATTGGGCCATCAGTTGGATCTTTTCAAGAAGTCCAATCAATGGATTTACAAGTGTAGTCTCCAGAGACCCTTGTGGTTTTAGCTGAAGCTGTTGCAATCGGCCACATATTGAAATCATCCAATTTTTTTTTGCCTCCTGCGGATTCCTCTTTTGTAAATTTTGATGATGAGCCAGAAATACATGGACAAACTGTAATTCCAGTATCATTACACCCAAAGCCATTTTTTCTAATACCTTCCAGCACCCTCAGGGGCCCCACCCCACCACCCCAGGCCGTGTGCTAACAACTTCCGACTGACCCAACTCCATTATTAACCTCAGCTTTCTGCCTGATTCTGCATCGTCCTTCCTGCTGTATCTCTCTCCCCACCCCCCCAATCTCTGCAGCAGTGTCCATGACTATCCCCATCTCTCTTCTCCTGCTGCAAGCCCCACTATCCATCTCTTTGCCATCTCCAGAATCAATTCCTCTCCACTTATTACATGTGTAGATTAATCTTGAATATTTTGCTTGTGCCCCCTTTCTCACCAACCCCACACTTCCATTGCTCCACCCTTGCCAGATTCCACTGGCTCTTGTTCAGGTCTTCAAGGAGTCCACTTTCTTCATCTGAGCCTTTCTCTTTGACTGTAAGCTCCAGCTTGCACTCTGATCTCTGCACAGCGCACTTATTCAGTCACTCCTTATTCGCTTGGTCACCTTCCCATTGCTACCACCCTCCCTTCTTTTCAAACTCTTAAATCTCCAGCTGCATTTTAAATTTTCTTCACCCTATTCCTTTCTACTTCACCATCTCTAGTTCAGCACTGTGAATGCTCTGAGATACATGTCTACACAAAGGGTACTGTAAAATCCACTTCTCCCAGCACTATTGCACTAGGTCCTGTGTGAGCTCGTTTATATGCTGGGTAAACTATTTTGCTTTGTATTCTCTTTAATCTTCTTTGTGAAAACTTTTCTTATGCACTACCAAGCAACACTGTGCAATGATTGTGCAGGTCTTGCAGACT
Source organism: Carcharodon carcharias (assembly GCF_017639515.1). Taxonomy (NCBI): domain Eukaryota; kingdom Metazoa; phylum Chordata; class Chondrichthyes; order Lamniformes; family Lamnidae; genus Carcharodon; species Carcharodon carcharias. The sequence goes on from NC_054485.1 coordinate 58,511,869, forward strand.
TGCACAATCATTGCACAGTCCTGCTTGGTAATGCGTAAGAAAAGTTTTCACAAAGAAGATTAAAGAGAACACAAAGCAAAATAGTTTACCCATCATAAAAACAAGCTCACACAGGCTGAAGCTGGAGGTGAGTTCCTGAATAGCTCAGTTGTGAGGATTTTGGTATTCTTGGTTTATTTGAGCATGTTTCTGTTGCTGTGAAAGAAACTCTTCCCACCTCACTGAAGCTTGAATGTTTAGTGAAGGACAACGTGATACTGAATCATGTGATATCCTTCAAATTATTGACATTATTCCATGGAAAAGTTAATCCATTGTTGAAATGTTGCGTTAGCAATCCCTGGTTTGGGGGGGCGATTAAGAGACAGAGAGGTGTATAACCTGTACAGACCAACAACGATGGAAGCACAGCACATTTTTATTTTCAATGGGCCCAGAAGGTTTTGGTTCCTTTGTTACAGTCTTGCCCTTACTGGAGTGAAGACACCCTATAACATAATAAAGAGATATAGGTACTTCAGAATACAGTAAATTTCAAAATATCATAATTCGTACCAAGTTCTGGGTTCACTCATCACCCCTGTGCTCACTAAATTACATTGGCTCTCAGTTAAGCAATGCCTCTGTTTTAAAATTCTCATCCTCGTGTTCAAATCCCCCCATGGCCTTGCTCCTCCCTTTCTCTGCACCCTCCTCCAGACTCTGAGGGTTCTGATTTCCTCGAACTCTGCCTTGTGCATCCCTCACTCCCACCACTCCACCATTGGCAGCCACCCAGGTTCAATAGGCCCTGGAAGTTTCCCCCTAAACTTCTCTGTCTTGCTATAAGACTCTACTTAAAACCTTTCTCTTTGACCAAGCTCTGGATCACCTATCCTGATATCTCTTCCTTTGGCTTGATAATGATCCTGTGAAGTGATTTAAGTCACTGTATAAATACAAGTTGTTGAAACATGTTTTGATCAGTTTATAGTGAATGGATGCCCATCCACTGTCCCATAGTTTACTGAAACATGGTCTCCATGCACCCCGCCAGCCAACACCACCACCCTCCCCCAGGTTTTCTGTATGGAGTTTGATGTCATTAGAGCTGCCTGGAGACTTGATGTGAGGGTCACAGTGCTTCTATTGGGGGGAGGGGCGAGGGTGGTTGAGGGCAACACCATTGCACCTCTTCACCAAATCTTCTCTCCTGTCCTGAGCCTTCACATGGCCTGCTGCCCGCTCATCCCTAGGCTGTATTCTGTAATAGAAACAGTACATTAGCCAGTCCACTGATGGCCCATATCTAGCTGTAACAGCTGTAAAAGATAAAAACAAAAAACTGCGGATGCTGGAAATCCAAAACAAAAACAGAATTACCTGGAAAAACTCAGCAGGTTTGGCAGCATCGGCGGAGAAGAAAAGAGTTAACGTTTCGAGTCCTCATGACCCTTCCACAGAACTGAGGGATATAAGGAGAAGGGTGAAATATAAGCTGGTTTAAGGTGGGGTGGGGGGTTGGGTGGAGGGAGAGAAGTGGAGGGGTTGGTGTGGTTGTAGGGACAAGCAAGCAGTGATAGGAGCAGATAATCAAAAGATGTCACAGACAAAAGAACAAAAGAACACAGAGGTGTTGAAGTCGGTGATATTATCTAAACAAATGTGCTAATTAAGAATGGATGGTAGGGCACTCAAGGTATAGCTCTAGTTGGGGTGGGGGGCATAAAAGATTTAAAAATAATGGAAATAGGTGGGAAAAGAAAAATCTATATAAATTATTGGAAAAAACAAAAGGAAGGAGGAAGAAACAGAAAGGGGGTGGGGATGGAGGAGGGAGGTCAAGATCTAAAGTTGGAATTCAACAACTTTAGATCTTGACCTCTCTCCTCCATCCCCACCCCCTTTCTGTTTCTTCCCCCTTCCTTTTGTTTTTTTCCAATAATTTATATAGATTTTTCTTTTCCCACTTATTTCCATTATTTTTAAATCTTTTATGCCCCCCACCCCCACTAGAGCTATACCTTGAGTGCCCTACCATTCATTCTTAATTAGCACATTCGTTTAGATAATATCACCAACTTCAACACCTCTGTGTTCTTTTGTCTGTGACATCTTTTGATTATCTGCTCCTATCACTGCTTGCTTGTCCCTACAACCACACCACCCCCTCCACTTCTCTCCCCCCACCCAACCCCCCACCCCACCTTAAACCAGCTTATATTTCACCCCTCTCCTTATATCGCTCAGTTCTGTGGAAGGGTCATGAGGACTCGAAACATCAACTCTTTTCTTCTCCGCAGATGCTGCCAGCCCTGCTGACTTTTTCCAGGTAATTGTGTTTTTCTTTTGTAACAGCTGTAAGTTGGATTGTTTTCAAGATTATTTATCCTATTTATTGCTTTTGTTTGTCTTAAAGCATTCTCGTGAGTATTGTATCCGGTGAGCTCAGTCAGGGTGCATTAGTTGAATGGTGTGTAACCAAAGCTGGTCATTGTTGGTTTGGTAATAATGGAGTGCTGATTAGTTCAGTGTGGGCACCGGCAGGATGGCACTGTCTGTTCAGGGGCTCTGTGGCTGATAGGGTGGGCACTGTCTATCCTCCTCCTTAGGCAGTCCCTCAGGATCGGGGATGACTTGCTTCCACTCTAGTTCATTGGGTTCTGTGATGACTGATAAGTCCATCGTGCGATCCGCAGACTCTACCCCATGTGGGGCAGGCTGTGCTTGAAGGGTTGGATATTGTTCAGGGGTCTGTCCAATGCCTCGACTTCACCTCAGCACGTTCCCAACAAAGCCTCTCAATGTGTTTGGTGCATTCCTGAATAAGCTTTCTCCATTTTCACTGATGACAAGCTAGGATCTCCCTAGCGTCAGTGAGTATTTTTTTACCTCTTCATGGATGCTTTGAGGACATCCCTAAAGCGTTTCTGCTGCCTTCTGCTGTGACTGAATTCCAACTAGAGCAGTTTCTTCAGCAGCCTGGTGTCAGGTATACAAAGGACAGGTCCTGCCCAGCCGAACTGGTTCTGAGTGATTAGTACCTTGATGTTGGGGACGTTTGCCTGGGAGAGGACACTGCTGTTGCACCGCAGTTTTTGCCACTGGGTTTGGAGGATCTTGCAAAGGCTCCGCTGGTGGTACTTTTCCAGTGCTTTGAGGTGTCAGCTATAGGTTGTCGAAGCCTCTGAAGCATGTAGGAGCACAGGGATCGATGCTTCCTGGTAAACCATGACCTTAGCCCCGGGTTTGAGATCCTGACCCTCAATACCTTTTTCCTCAGTTGGCCAAAGTGTGACACGGCACATTGGAGACAAAGCTGAATTCCATCGTCAATGTCTGCCTTAATTGAAAGACAAATGATTATTTCAGTCTCATGTTTTATTGTGTATTGTCAATGCATTCTTCTGCACCCTTGGAGATACACTATACTTGGGCCATAATCAGGAAGTTGTGGAGATAAGCAGTTTGCATTAAATAGGCTATGTAAATGCAGAACCATCACCACACAACCCACCCCTGCTGCCCTAAAGTGCTTCACAAACAACTGTTAATGCAGAGGAGCAGAATTAGATGGATGATCAAACACTTGGTTAGAAGTGGGTTTGTGGAGAATCTTAGAATAGCAGAGGTGAGGTTCTGGGGAGGGGGGAATCCTGGAGTATGGGATTTAGGTAATTGAAGGCACAGCTACCAATGGTATTTAAGAGTGGGGGGGTGTTAAACAAAGATATCGGAGTGAGAAGAATGAGTAAGGGGAATTGTCGAGCTAGATGAGGCTCTGCAGGAATTTAAACATAAGGATGTGAATTTTATACTCATCAAGTATTGGGAATCATGGAACCAGTGTAACTCAGTGAAAACTGGGCTGCTGAGCAAGTGGGCCTGTTCTGTTACACACCTATTCTGCCCTCCATTTTAACTTATTCCATTTCTCCCAGTATGTGCTGGGCAGAATCTTGGATTATATTTTTTCCCAGTTCTTGTCTACCATCAGTGTTTGCATCGTGTTTGGTAGCTAACCCACGCACTCTAGCTGACTTAATATTGTTCAATGAGCTATCTGTGTTTATCAATCAATTGGCCATGTACTTTGTATTCGGTGGTTAGTGTAGGTAGCTGCTGTACTTTCCCTTTGATGTTTATATCTGTACTCAATTAGAATTCTAGTGGTGTGTTCTTCTCCCACTTAAAAATAAGAATGTGAAGAACTAAAAGCCTGCTATTCTCTAGCTGGGTCCTTCTGTTGGAGCTTTGCTGGTAATGGAATAACTATATCTAGTTCAGGTCCTGGGCTGGGCCAGGTTAATGGCTTTTAACCAAGGAAGCAACGTATATGTTACTACTACAGTCTATGTCCTGGGGTCAGGACAGAGCAAGATCAGCCAAGATTTACACTCCAGTGAGCCCTCTGAAAATGCTGCATGTTGTGCTTTAGTGGGTAAAGATTTAGGTTGGCTGTTTTCAGCCCATTTGGTGTTTGTGTGGAGAATGACCTCTGTATCACAGTACATTTGTGAACCAAAGACCTTCAGGAACCAGTACCATCCAGAGAGAAGGTGCCAAAATTGCACATAGGCAGGACTTGGTCTCCCATTAACTTCGCACCTTTCAGAATGGTCAGAGAAAAGGTTATCTGCTGCACAGTTGGAGAAGTAGAACATGGAATTTGTGGAGATTATTAAGGTTGACTCCTTTCCTTGTTCATTGACATGATGGAGGTTTCTCAGCTTCCAAGAACATACGACCAGAAGTAGGTTATTCGGCCCCTCTAGCTTAGTCCGCCATTCTGTTATCTAAATTATGACTGATCTGCACTTCAATTCCATTTACCCACCTTTGCTGCATGTTCCTGATGCTCTCACCCATCAAGCAATTGAAGCTGGGAGAAGAGAGCATTCACATAACAGCACAGATTTAACAAATAATGCAAACATTCATCTGAAATGTATTTCTGCTGCCTCTGGTACAGCTGTGTTGGCAGATTCAAAGGGTTAAGAATTTTTATTCAATTTGCCTGTCTCCCATCCTCAAGATGCTGCTTCCTTCCTGGATACAGTTCCTTATTGCCACCTGCCTCCCAAAGCCTCACCCAAGTGGCCACCCTTCACATGAGGACAGCATCAGACTGGGCTCTGATGGTGCCATGGTTGAATAGGCTGACAGTGCGCTGCCTTCAGGTCTAATATTTTGCTGCCATTTTCTTCAGAAATAATTCTTTGTTTCATAACAGTCTTGTGAAGCGCCTAGGGGTGTTTTATTACATTAAAGGTGCTATGTAAGTTATTGTTGCAACAAAACCTATTTTAAAAAAAATATCTGATCAGGAATGTGGGCTGTTCTCACGTATCTTATCTGTGTGAGTTGACACTTGGTTCCCTAGCTGACACTCTGCTCTTCCTGTGATGTGCAGATATTATCTCCTTCTGCATTCTGAGCTGTTGTAGATATGTTGTGTTCTTGTGATTTTACTGCTGACCTGTGTGATTTCCTGTAGCTGTTTCCTCACAGTAAGATAGCATGCCCTTCCTTATTAAGCTGTGGTATATGAAATGCTAGCACAGGCTGAGGCCAAAGTTGACGCATGGTTTGACTTTGCACTGCACAGCTTGCAAAACAGGTTAAGAATTTAAACAGAGCAAGAACATTAGCATTTCATAATCTTTCTGCATACATCATCGAGGGAGAGCTCTAAAAACCAAGCGATAAAGAAATGTGTGAAAGCATAGGTTATCAGTGTTTTTTCTTATCCTTCAGTTTAGTCCAGTGGTACTGAGATTATGAAAATACAGCAGTAAACTCTGCAAACCTAAATCTAGGGCAAGTGCCTCCCCTATCCCTGCACCCACACCAACACTAGTTCTATACTGAGTGCCTGAACTTACTGCTTTGTAATTCTGATCCTTTCATTCTAGAAGGGGAGCAGAATGAGCTAGCTGACAGGTTTGACATTTGGGATCAAGACCATGTCAGGCCACAGTGCGTTCGTACATTAAGGTATTGTAACCAAAAATGAAGTAGAACATGAGGCACACTACTTTATAATTTGGTAACTGGTAGCCTTTGAGGGTTCCATGATGATGTACAAAAATTAGCTTTAATACATTTGTCTTATGCAGACATCCTAGGAGAAGCAGCAAAGACTAATGGAACCTCTGTTTTAATATCAATGCAAAGAACAAAAGCTTACTGTTCAGCTAATATTTTGAAATAAAGGTTGAACAGTGGTTTTGGTGAAACTGATGAGATGGGTGATGTTGAGGATGAGCAAGTTACACTTTGGAAGTTGGCATCTTTTAGATGAGACATTAAACTGATGTTCCATCTGCCCCCTCAGATGGCAGTCTATGCACTATTTTGAAGAGTGGGGGAGTCGTCCCTGGAATCCAGCTCAATTCCCTCAACCAGCAACACTAAAAAAAGAGATTGTTTGGGATCTTGCTGTGCAATAATTGACTACTATATTTCCTTACACTACAACCACGACTGCACTTCAAACATACTTTGTTAACTGCAAAGTGGTTTCTGAGGTCATGAAAGGCTATATATAGTCGAGCACTGATACTGATTCATCCGTGAAATCGTGACACCATGGGCTGGTGGGAAAAAGGTTTCTGGTCTGCATGCTCTCTTACCCACTCCACCCTGATTATGTGATCTAGTTTGCCTGGATTCTGCTCTGTTCCCTGTCTGTGTTCCAGTTCCACTGCATTTCAGTGAGGCCTAACCTGAGTACTGGGGCTCCATTCCTTGCTGTGGTTTTAAAAGCTCAGCGGTTCTGTATACTCTTTGCTTTGGACCCCTGTGCAATGCTCCTTGTCTCTCTACTCTTAATCCCAGGTTAGTGTTCTCATGCATGGCCATTCTCAGTGTAAACTCCCCATCTTAGTCCGAGTGAGGCACTAACATATCCAGGCTCAGGCCTGCAATGAAAGGCAAGCTCTTGAGCCACACTGTCTCCTTACAGAGCCCCACTCTCCCTCCCCAAAATTAGAGCCCCCTTTTCACTGTATTCCTAAATCCCTCTCTGCCTTAGATTTCACTGCAGCTCAATCACTGGCCATGTTCTTCTTTTATCCACATCTGTTATAACAGCTCCTGGTCAGGCTCTTCCCCTCTGACTCAAGGAGCCTAGTACCTACATCCAACATTGCTGCTATTTTGCTGTATAACTCATGACTTTAAAAAAAAGTGTAAAGATACAAATAGAATCATATATGGAAACCATGTGTGATAGTCTTTGAAAAACAAAATACTGTGGATACTAGAAATCTGAAATAAAAACAAAGTGCTGGAAATACTGAGCAGGCCAGGCAATATCTGTGGAGCGAGGAACTGAACCAATGCTTCATATTGATGGTCTTTCATCAGAACTGATCAGCTTTCTGTTTTTATGTGATAGTTGTTAATCGGATCCACACCAGTTGGTAAAATCAAAACTTAGACACAAAGCCTTTCCTTCCTGAGAGAGTTTATTGACTTTGTTTAATATCAACACCCCTCACCTCCACCCATTGTCCCAGCTATCCCATAGTTATGTGTTCAAATACCCGTCACCTGTTTCCCTGAATGTAATTGACAATAGTCATGTCATGGATGAAAACCACATGCTTGACAGCCTAGCAGACTCCATGGACAACAGAAGAGAGACCAGTCAGGTGAGGAGAGACTTGCGTAAAGAGAAAGAGTTGCTTTTATATAGTGCCTTTCACATCCTTGGAGCATCCCAAAGCACTTCACAGTCAATTCAATACTGTTTAAATGTGCTAACTGGTGCTGTGTAGCAAAGTGACAGAGTTACATCAGTAAAGTGAGAACGAGAACTGGAAGAATTCAAATGGAAGCAAGCAGGGAGAGAGATACATAGGAGTATAAAAATAGGAGCAGGAGTAGACCATTTGGCCTGTCGAGCCTGCTCTGCCATTCAAACAGATCATGGCTGATCATCTACCTCTCCGCCATTTTTCTCTACTATCCACATATCCTTTGATGTCATTAGTATCCAGAAATCTATCAGTCTCTGTCTTGTACATGCCCAATGATTGAGCTTCCATACTCCTCTGGGGTAGAGATTCACCACCCTGTGAGTGAAGGAATCCCACTTCATCTCAGTCTTAAATGGCCTGCGCCTTATTCTGAGACTGTGTCCCCTGGTTCTAGACTCACCAACCAGGGGAAACATCCTATCTACAGTGTTTTAAAAGTTATCTCAGCGATGTCACAGGACGTTGAGCAGTTATTTGAGAGTAATGGAAAATCCCTTTTGTGTTGTGAGTGAGATTATGTTCTCTTATGTTTCTTTCTAATGAGGGTAATGACTGTAAGTGAGACAGTGAATCTTTTCTGAACTGGGATTGATCACTTGTTGACTGATTAGACCTCTTACTGGACCCGAGTGAGTGTGCCTTCTGGCAGCTTGATAGCTCTCACATTTCACCCCTTGCTCCAAACCCACTGCAATCTGGTTGCAAAAAATCTGCAGTTAGTTTGCAGTCATTGGGTGGGGTAAGAATTGACGGTGCGACTTTGATGAACTTGGGATTTTGGCAGTGTCCCTAATTGTCTTTGAGAAGGTGGTGGTGAGCTGTCATCTTGAACCACTGCAGTCCTTGTGGAATAGGTACACCCAAAGTGCTGTTAGGGAGAGAGTTCCAGGATTTTGACCCAGCGACAGTGAACAGCAATACATTTCCAGGTCAGGATGGTGTTTGTCTTGGAGTGGAACTTGCAGGTGGGTGATAGAGATCACGGCTTTGGAAGGTGCTGCCAAAGCAGCCTTGGCAAGTTGCTGCAGTGCATCTTGTAGATAGTACACACTGCTGCTCTAGTGTACTGATGATGGAGGAAGTGAATGTTAAATTTGTTGGAAGGGATGCCAGTCAAGCGGGTTACTTTGTCCTGGATTGTGTCCAGTATCTTGAGTGTTGTGGGAGCTGCACTCATCGGGGCAAGTGGGGAGTATTCCATCGCACTCCTGACTTGTGTCTTGTAGATGGTCAGGAGGTGTGAGTTACTTGAAACTTTATCTGAGGTATTGTGCGTACCACTCAGGCACAAGTACTGAATACAGAATTGGTGCTTTAAAGTATAGTCAAGATGTGAGTCTGAAGATCCCAGAGGACAAGATTTCCTCCTTTCCAAAAGGGGCTGAGTTTCTATATTCTAATTGGCTGCTGACCAGTTTAAGAAAGAAAAGATGCATATATATAATGTCCCTCAGACATGCCAAAACGCTTTACAATCTTCACTGCAGTTGAAGTGTGGCCACTGTTACAACAAAGAAAATATCCACAGCAAGTTCCCAAAAAAGCAATGTGATAATGTCCAGACAATCTGTCTTAGTGATGTTGGTTGAAGGCTTTCACTTCAGTTCTGAAGAAGATTCATATTCAACTCAAAACGTTAACTCTATCTCTACAGTTGCTGCCAGAACTGTTGAGTATTTCCAGCACTTTGTTTTTATATGCATAACCTAAATTAATTTATACTCTTTAAATGCTGCGCATTGTAGAAGAAAGGCAAAAAACTGCAGGTGCCAGAAAGCTGAAACAAAATGCTGGAAATATTCAGATCAGGCAGCTTCTGTGGAGAGAGAAATCATTTAAGGCCAGTGACCTTTCTTCAGAATATTGTAGGCTCTTTTGTAAGAATATTTACTTCACTTGCTCCACTTACAGGGAGGTGGATTGGCACCATGGAGATGTGTGATACTTGGTGTAGCAGTTTTCTGGAAGTGTCAGTTTATGGAGTTGTGGTGTAAATTTGTTGATCACAGATTTTGTTTTGGTGTGTTTGAAAATTGTAGCCACTGGGTTTTCAATCATTGATTCGGTGTAGTTATGCAAATCATTGACTTTTTTAAGCCTTGCAGGAGGAAGCCATTTAAACTGAAACCAAAATTGAGGAAGTGAAAGTTCTATGAGGTGGCAGTATTTATTAGGGGAGCACCAGAACACCTCAGCCCAGAACAAAGAAGAAATGACGAAGTGAATTGCAAAATGCAACACTGAGCTTGAGTTTTGCAGGATTGTGAGAGGGATGAAGGACTGAGGGACTTTGAAAGTTCTTGCAAAGAATTAATTAAAAAGCAGGAGACTGAGGGTGTATGACACTGCAGTTGTGACATTGGTGTGAAGTGGTTTAATTTTGCGCGGATCCCACTGGAATCAGATGTCGGGGACTAATTGACATCAGAGTGGAGTGAGACTCCCTGGGAAGGCAGTATCTCTGCTCACTCTGAAGGCACCTCCTGCCCTTCCTCAGACCTGGCCTTGGCACCTTCCGCCCTTCCTGGTCTGTACTTTATTCCTTGTCTTGGCTTTCTCAACCTGTTCCTCTCAAACAAAATACAGTAGGTTTCAGAATGTGTTTCTGAAGAAGAAGCCTGTGCATGTCCCAAAGAGTACAGTGCTGTTAGTCTGTCCTGACCCCTGAGACAACATTATAGAGGATTCATGACTGGCCTATGTTAAAGGGATGAAGATCTGTCTCCATTGAGGACAAAACCCTCTGTTGCTGTTTAACCCCAAATGTCCTTTCAGATCACCATTGTTGAGTTGAGGATCCAAATGTCCTCTCAGTACATCATCCAAAGCAAAGTACTCTTCCTGACTCCACCTGACAATAACTGATTGCTCTTGGGCAGTTATCAGCCATCGAGGTCAAGCTAACTAAGCTTCCTGCTTTGTAGGGTCATGACAATCTCTCTATCTGTATCTCAAAATCACCATCCTGGGAATGTGAGAAGTATTGCCTTTCACGATTAGTTCAGGTTCTCATTTTCATCAGGTTCCTATATTCGGGCTGCATCTGATGTTTGCTGGAATTTTGTGCGGTACTTATCAGGATCTCCCTCATACATAGATTGAGAGTTACCTCTGGTAAAACCAATTATCACCTACTTTGGTACAGATTCAACATGAGTCAGGTCAGGCAGTATATTTGTGGAAGTGCCTTGTCCTCTTTGCCCCTGCTGTTCAGAGCATTAAGTTGAATACCACTAAGTGTACTTTTTATTTTGATTTCTGGTCTGTGTGGCAGGGCATTAGGTTAGATGTTACAGTTGGCATCAGCACCCTGGGCTAAAAGAAAATTAGGTAGTACTATACCCCCCCCCCCCCCCCCCCAACAAAAAAAAATGTTATACAGTGACAGACCTGCGCCCACCGGTATTGTACTCCAGTGTAAGATAATAACAGACCCAGTACTGTACCCCAGTGTTACATAGTGACAGACCTCTCCCCACCAGTACTGTACCCCAGTGTTATACAGTGGCAGACCTCTCCCCACCAGTACTGTACCTCTGCCTATATAGTGACAGACCTCTCCCCACCCGTACTGTACCCCTGTACTATATAGTGACAGACCTCGCCCCACCAGTACTGTACCTGTGTTTTACAGTGACAGCCCTGTGCCCACCTGTACTGCACCCCTGTGTCATACAGGACAGACCTCTCCCCACCAGTAGTGTACCCCTGTGTTATATAGTGACAGATCTCTCCCCACCAGTACTGTATCCCAGTATTATACAGTGACAGGCCTGTGCCCACCAGTACTGTACAGCAGTGTTATACAGATTGGGGGAGAATTCAATCTGTTTGATCTTCAAATTCACCTGAGAGCTGACCTCCTAACAATTCAACTATAAGTAGCCTCGCAGCTTACTGAGAATCCTCTGCTTTACAGGACCTCCACTTCAGCCAAAGCATTAATTCAGCTAAGAAACTACAGGTCAACTGCAGAAGACCTCTCACCACTCGTACTGTACCCATGTTATATAGTGACAGACCTGTCCCCACCACTACTGTACCCAGTGACAGACCTGTACCTGCCATCTGGTGAATCTCATCAATAAGCTGTTTATTTTGAAGGCTTAACTTTACTGCATGTTTATAGATTTGTTCCACTTCTAGCTTTCTCCCCATCTTTAAGCACACCATTGTGAGTGAGCCCCAGACCTGTGCATTCGTGTTCCACAGAATATTTGCTCCACAAAGTGCATTTGTCAGTTTGTTAAGCCTATAGCAGGCTATGCCAACTCCTAACCAGGACAAACAGGATTGTGCTGTCTGGGAGGCAAAGAGGTTGCTAGATTTGGCTGATTTATATGATTGAAAATTTTCTACCTGACGATAAAGGGAGCATTATAAAACAAAGTACGATACTGAGCCGCATAAAGTGATATTAGGTCAGATGACCAAAGGCTTGGTCAAAGAGTCGGTTTTAAGGAGAGTGAGGCCCCTGTGGGCTTTTCCCATTCCTAGTCTAGAGGTGTTTATGATGAACAGTTTTCTTGTGATTATTAAACACATTCATGTAAACAGGAAAATTACAGTTAACCTCTAAAGTCCAAGTAAAAACGACATTACAGCAATTTTGGAGGAGAGAACCTGGAACCATAAGCAATAGAATTGGGCTGTGACTAGAAGTTCAGTCATAAACTCCACAGGGGTGTAGTACAGGTGGGGACAGGACTGTCACTATATAACATGGGGGCATAGTGCTGGTGGGGACAGGACTGTCACTGTAACGCTGGGGTACAGTACTGGTGGGTACAGCACAGTCACTATAACATTGGGGTACAGTATGGGTGGGGACAGGTCTGTCACTTTCTAACGGGTACAGTACTTGCGGGTGCAGGTCAGCCACTGTATAATACTGGGGTACAGTGCTGGTGGGATCAGGTCTGTCACTGTATGATACTGGAATACAGTGCTGATAAGTACAGGCCTGTTGTATAACACTAAGTGGGTATAGTACTGGTGGGTACAGCTCTATCATTGTGTAACACTGGGGTACAATACTGGTGGGTACAGATCTGTCACTTTATGACACTGGGGTACAGTACTGATGGGTACAGGTCTGTCACTTGTCTGACACTAAGGGGATACAGTACTGGTGGGTACAGGTGTCTCACTGTGTAATATTGTGGAGGGAGTATAGTACTACCTAATTTTCTTTTAGCCCAGGATTCTGATGCTATTTGTAATGTCTAACTCAATGTTCAGGCTGAGATCTGCCACACAGACTAGAATTCAAAATATAGCCCTGACTAGTACCCTTGTGACATTTCATTATGTTAAAGGCACTATGTAATTATAATTTTTTGTTGTCTGTGAGAAACGTTCCTATTTCTCAGTCACAATCCGTGCCCAAAGAAAACTAATGGATGCATAGCAGTGCAGAGACAATGAACAGAATCTTACTGCTTTAGTGGAGCATCAGGATCATTTTTATTTCAGCAACTCGAATACGGGCCTTCCAGTTGCCCTTTCTGGAAGGCAACCAATTAACAGCCGCCTCCAGGTTCTGAACAATTAGGGGGATGGGTGGGATGACAGCCATATTGTGTGAGGAATGATTTCTATTTAAAGAGGCCACGGCACGTTGCAGAGAAACTCACCAGCAGCTGGATTTTTTGAGGCTTCAGCAACCACAGGAATGGAGAGGAAATGTGTGAAAGCTCCTCCCTGGAAGTTGTGGGAATAGTTGCTGCTGAGTGTCATTGTGCACATATGTACCAATTTCAAATTAATCTAAGTGAATGAAGTGACTTTGTGCTTGCACACACATGCATGGATATGTAGTTGTGATTGTGCGCATGTGTGTTGTGCACACACTGGCCATTGTTGGTGCTGCCTGCTTTAGCTTGGTCTGCCACATGACTTTGTTTGAGGGATGCTGTGAGGACAAAACACACGTTCATCTTTTCAGCAAATCATGTCAATCCAATTTTCCTTATTGTACGGTGAAAACAGCTTGCATTTTATTAGCACCTTTAATGAAGTAAAACATCCCATGGCACTTCACAGGAGCTTTATCAAACAAAATTTGGCTCACAAGGAGATATTAGACCAAAGGCTTGCTCAAAGAGGTCAATTTGACGGAGTCCTTAGACAGCCAGAGGCATTCCTGCCAATGGTGGCATAGTTAAAATGGCAGATGTTTAAGAGGCCAGTATGGGATGGTGATCAATTAGACTAAAGTCACAGAAGTGCCAGGCATATTTGCTAGGACAGAATGTTCTGAGTACACACCTAGGAGGATAGAGTACGCAGCTGGGATAGACTCAGGAGATGGGTACACAATGGGCATAGGGTAAGAGGAGAGGGTACGTGGCTGACGTTGATCCTGATATACTAGAATATGAAATCTCTCACTATGAGGATTCCCACTGATGTCCACTCCACTAAATCAGTGTTGTACAACTTCTCCTAACTTCTCTAAGCAAAGAACCTCTTCTTCAGACCAGGATTGTTTATTTAGTGAATGCAAATCTCTGAAAACAAGTGATAGCCTCCTCATTTGCTGAGTTTAAAGTTATTAGTCCACCACTTAATCAGTAAGGGGCACACTCCTCAATAACATGCAACATTGTTTGTGTCTCTCCACAAGTGCACGAGGAGTTTGTACTGAGGCCATAGTGATGGAGGTTGGCTGCACAGGGCCCCTGGCCCATGCTGAACCTGTTTAGCAAGGACCACTCTCATTGTGGTAATTCAAAGCCTACCATTCGACAGATGGGGTTTGTCGCAAGGAACTTTTTTAACTTCCCATGTTTCCCATTCCTTGATTTAAAATCTGTCTGCTGGTAGATCTTGCTCAGGAAGGGTGCTCCATATGGGCCGTTGAGATGGAAGGCGGTCATTAGGTGGGTTAATCAGCACATCATGGAGATGTAAGTGAAGTGCAGCATAGATAGTTTCAACTAGCTTGTGGGTTTTCATCAATCAGATGTGTGGGAGATTGATGTTTGCGAGGTGCTATATATATGTGATATATATATATTATATATTATTATTATATTCAGGCCAATAAATTTCTGGTATTTCCTATCTTTATGTTAGAGTAATTTGTTCTCCTGACCCTTCGGATTTTTGCCATCATTTGCACTGGCTGTTTTTGACCTGAAGTTTTTGCTTCAGACTTTCTCTGTTCCTTTTATAGGACCAAGATGGGCTTCATGGAACCTGGGAGTGTTTGTGTGCATTCGCTGTGCTGGTATTCACAGAAACCTTGGCGTCCACATCTCCAAAGTGAAATCCGTCAATCTGGACCAATGGACACCAGAACAGATACAGGTACTGTACACTTTGAGCAGTGCACAGGGAGGGCAGCGCAGGGTGGGGAGGGGGGATGCAGGGTGGTGTGGGGGGGAGTGGGAGCAGCACAGGTTGGTGTGGGGGGAGGGGGCAGCACAGGGTGATGGGGGGAGAGGGTGGCACAGGGTGATGGGGGGAGGGGGTGGAGCAGGGTGGTGTGGGGGAGGAGGAAAGGACGACGCAGGGTGGTGTGGGGGGGAGGAGGGGGTGGCACAGGGTGGTGTGGGGCAAAGGGTGGCACAGGGTGGTGGGGGGGAGGAGGGGACGGCACAGGCTGGTGTGGGGGGGAGGAGGGGGCAGCACAGGGTGGTGTGGGGGGGGAGGGGGGCGGCACAGGATGGTGTGGGGAGTGGGGAAGGAGAGGGGGAGCGATGCAGGGTGGGGCACAGTGAATCGCTAGGGGTTACATCATGTTGGGGGCAGAGTAGGACCTTGGGATGGAGCAGGGTGGTGGGTAATTGGTATAGATAAGGCAGCAACTGTCTTCGCTCTAATCACATACTCGCTCTGATTTGGAAAGTTGTGGTTTCAAGTCCCATTCCAGGACTGAAACACTATAGACTGGTTCTTGAGTGCAGTGCTGAGCCATGGTGTGCCATTGTGTGTGCTGTTTCTTGTATGGTATGTTAAAGTTAAGGCTCAGTTCAGATGGAAAACATCCTGTGGAACTAAAAGAGGCGGAGAGTTCTCCCAATGTGCTGAACCAAAATCAATGAAATACATTACTTGATCGATGAAGGAGTGCTTCTCTTCTACAGAAATGAGTTTCTGGATAATAAATGAGAAGTGAAGTCTTGTGATGATTTGTGTGGGTTCTGTTTAACAGCAGTTACTAAGATATCCCATTTACTACAGACAGTGGAACACGAAGCAACCACTGCTCTTTCTCCGCCCACGTCCAGCAGCCACCAGACTAATCCCTCCCGCCCCCAAGCAAATGTGGAACTATTTTACCTCCGGCACTGTTGCTGACAGTAGCTCAGTGCACATTTTTGAAGGTTCGAACCACTGATTTGAGCTCTACTGACTTTATCAGGTCTGAATTCAATGGCACAAGTTGAATATCTTGAGTTAGGCTTCCATTCAAGGGGAATAACAAGAGCTAAGATTAAAGTTGATCCACGGCTGGTCTATGCCTCTCCTCAATATAATAAAGGCAAAATACTGCAGATGCTGGAAATTTGAAATAAGAACAGAAAATGCTGGAAAAACTCAGCAGCTCTGGCAGCATCTGTGGAGAGAGAAACAGAGGTAATGTTTCAAGTCTGTACGCCTCCTGTTCAGAACTCCTCAATTGGGAGTGATGTGTGTGGCACTGTCATAATTTTCTCAGTGCTGAAACTGGGCAAGAAGCGAGTGCCAAGAGCTTTGTAAGAAAATCATTCACCCATATTGGGAAAGAATGCTGGGATCAGCATGGCACAGCGTGGTGGGATCAGCAGGTTGCCGGATCCCGCCTCCTGCTGGGATCAGCATGGCGCCCCCTCTACCTCGCACTGGGATCAGCACGATGCTGACTTTGCTTCCTGATTGAGTGAGCTCTTTTCATTAGTCTATCTGCTGACTGATCCATAGTTCCTGGTGGAATTGGAAGAGTTTTGAAAGGTTCTGGGATGTATTTTTAAGAATGGGTTTAGTTGGAGTTTGATTTCAAAATTGCATCAGAGTGTCGATCCTGTGGGTACTGTAGTGTTAATGATGGAGCTGATGTAATGTTCTGGTAACTCCTTGAATTCTTGTGCTTTTGTCTACAATAGTGCATTCAAGAAATGGGAAACTCAAAGGCCAGGAAATTGTACGAAGCCCACCTTCCCGCTAACTTCAAGCGGCCACAAATGGACCAGTATCCTTTTCAAAGCTTATGCTGGGACTCAGTGAGTCCAAGGAGCTATTTTCTACAAGCAGAAGTTCAGAGAGACTGCAGAATGCTACAGTACAACGGGATCTGGGTGTCCTTGTACATGAATCACAAAAAGTTGGCATACAGGAATAGGAAATATTTAGGGAGACAAATAGAATGTTGGCCTTTATTGCAAGAGGGGTGGAATATAAAAGTAGTGAAGTCTTGCAACAACTGTACAGGGCATTGGTGAGACTGCACCTAAAGTACTGTGTACAATTTTGGTCACCCTACTTAAAGAGAGGTATACTTTACATTGGAAACGGTTTGGAGAAGGTTCACTAGGCTGATTCCTGGGGTGAAAGGGTTGCTTTCTGAGGAATGGTTGAGCAGGTTGGGCCTATACTCAATGAAGTTTAGAGGAATGAGAGGTGATCTTATTGAAACATATAAGATTCTGAGGGAGCTTGAAAGGGTGGATCCTGAGAGGATGTTTCCTCTCGTGGGGAAATCTACAACTAGGGGGTACGGTTTCAAAATAAGGCAACTTCCATTTAAGATGGAGATGAGGAGGATTTTTTTCTCTGAGGTCATTGATCTTTGGAATTCTCTTCCACAGCAGTCAGTGGAGGCTGGGCCATTGAATACATTCAAGGCTCAGTTAGACAGATTTTTGATCGACAAGGGAGGTGAGGGTTATGGGGGCAAGTAGGAAGGTGGAGCTAAGGCCACAATTCGGTCAGCCATGATCTTATTGAATGGTGGAGTGGGTTCGAAGGGCTGAATAGCCTACTCCTCCTATTTCTTATGTTCTTAGCCTTGCTTAATCAATGCATTGTTATGTACACCACCACAGTGACTTAGTCACTTGTATTTATTTATACATAGTGGAAAATATTTTGTTTAGATTCCTCACTGTGGACCGCGAATTTTAAAAAGGCAGTTGGTAATGTTAGATTTTTTTTTAACATCCTCCTGCTATCTAACTTTTCTTAGAGTGGACAGGTCACTAGCCCCCAAACTCTCTGCCAGTGGCAATGGTTTTGTGAGACAGCTATTGGACACACAGAAAAAGGTGAGGTCACCTTCCCTTCCCCTCACTCTAACAGCAATAATAACAATTTATGCCCTTCATGTAATAAAATGCCCCAGTGCCCTTCACATCACTGTAATTAGAGCATGAAAAGAATCAACACTGAGCCTTAGTATGAGTTAGGGTTTTGGATGAGCTCAAGTCTATGGAGAATGAAAGATGGGAGGGCGGCTTGGAAGTATTAGAATAGTTTAGTTTCGAGCCAACAAAAGTTATGGATGAAGGGTTTCGGCAGCTAATGGGCTGAATCAAGGGCACAGATGGGCAATATTACAAAGGTGGAAGTAAGTGGTTGTGGTTTTGGACAGAGGTATGGATCGGTAGCTCAGCTCAGGGAATCCTCTCTTGCTTCCCTTATGGTGTGGAACTAGGTCAGTATATTGCCTAGGGAATTTGAAATCCACTTATCTCTTAATTATGCCTTCAACTTGTTACTCAGAGCTGTGGAGGGCTTCATAAGAGACAAATATGAAAAGAAGAAGTATTTCGATAGAAGTATTGATATCGCTGCATTCAGGGTGAGTGACTCTTCCCTCAGCAACTGTCATGGAAATTCTGGAAATCATAAGCATGTTGGGTTAGAATTGAAGGCTCAGTCAGAATATCCAACTCTTTCGTGCATTTCTCAGGCCCTGCACAGGACTCAGCTGGGCCTATCTGTCTTTCCGCAGCCTACAGAACTCATGAACATCTCATATATATATATATATATATATATATGTATAATAGAGAGAGGTTGTTTTTTTAACAGATTGTTATCTTCCTTTTCTCGACTTGCAAATTCTATATAAAGACACTTCTGGGTTCATTTCCTCCTTTATGTGACTCTGAAGCCTCCACATTTCATGCTGTTCAGATGAATCCACCTGCATGCATTGCTAAGTTGAGCTACAATGTTGGTTATACAATGCTGTTTAAAACCATGCTCTGGAAAGCATGCTCTGCAGATCAATTGAAGGTTACATGGTTGTAATTGGCAGGGGCAGGGTTTTGGGTTACGTATATGCTAGAAGGATTGCGACCAAAGGTTGCGAGATGTGGTCCATGTATTGAGTGTAATTGCTGCACAATAAATAGTGTTCATCTTACTAACTTCAAGTAAATAAATTTATTACCCTCATATTACCAATAGGCTAACGATAGGGCAGACGTGTGATAGATGTAATTTAATACAGGGAGGTATGAGGTGATGCATTTTGGTGCAAGGGATAGCGACAGGTAACTTAAATTTAATGGCACACTTCTAAATAGTGTTCAGGGACAGAAGGGCCGAAGCGCATATGAAGGTGGCAGGCCATATTGAGAGTAGTTAGCAAAGCATTTGGGATCTTGGGCTTCATAAACAGGCGTTGAGCACAAAAGTAGGGAAGTTATGCTGAACTTTTATCCCGCTAGATTATTTCGTTCAATTCTGGTCGCCACATTTTAAGAAGGATGTGAGAGCCCTTGAGAGGGCGCAGAGGAGATTTACCAGAATGGTTCGAGGGATGAGGCATTTTAGCTGCAAGGTTAGGTTGGTGAAGCTGGGTTTATTCACCTTGGGGCCTAGAGATTGGGGGCAGATTTGATAGAGGTGTACAAAATTATGACAGGTTTGGATAAGGCAGACAAGGAAAAACTGTTTCCTTTAGGAAATAGTACAAGGACTGGGGGACACAGATTTAACGTTTTGGACAAGAGATGCAGAGGGACTGTGTGAAAAAACATTTTTACCTAGAGAGTGGTAAATGACCTGGAACACTACCTGTGAGGGTGATGAAAGCTGTGATGATCAATGATTTCAAAGGGAAATTGGATGGACATTTGAAGGAAATAAACTTGGAAAGCTATGGGGATTGCTCTGCAGAGAGCCATGAACTTGATGGGCCAAATGGCCTCCTGTTCTGTAAGCAATTCTATGATTATGACAGTTGCATAAGAATCCCTTGACTATATTTATTGATATATTTATTTTCATGTCAGTCCAGTTGCTTTATAGAAAGTTCACATTTTACACTGTTAGAGTTTCATACAAAAAGAACCATTCACAGTCTTGTCTTTGGGACGGCATTATTGTACAGGGCTTGTGAACAGCTTGTCCTGGCACAGCCGCGAATGGCCGTTCTTCCTCACCCTCTTTTTAGCTCTAAAATGTGCCTATGTTTGTTGCACTCAGAACGAAGCTTTACCCTGATGCCTTTAGAGTTGTGGGGACATTTAGATGCATTTCTGATGTGTATGAGGCCTTAAAGTTACAGTAATTGAAATTTTTGAATTCCACAAGATTGATGAAGATGTGCATCAAGGAAAATTTCTGCTGGGCTGCTGCCTGCCTTGACACCTATTATCCAAAGCCCCCTTGTCTCATGGGATTCGTCGTTCTGACAGAGTTTTTGTTCCCCACTCCCCCCAAATCTGCTTAAACTTGCAGCTTTTCTCTTCTAGAAAGAAAATAACAAATGGAAGAAAGAGAGTAAAGAAAAGGAGAGCAAAACTGCACCAGTTATTTTTGAAAAAGTTAAAGTGGTGAGTGTATGGTTTGTCTGTACCCCTGGCTCCGACTGAGGGGAGTAACTGAACGAGTTAGGATGATCGAACTGCAAGTGCAGCAACTAGGTTTTACTCTCAAGTGGGAAAGAGTGTCTTCACTGAAAGGACTGTGGATCTGGTGTAAAACCATTCTGGAGGCCCAGTGGATAGTTACAGCAAAATTTGGGAACCTTTGGGTAAAGAGTTCTAAAATATAACCCTGTAACTGGAAATAAAATGATAAGAACAGGAGTAGAAATTTGAAACTGTTGTAAAGGGGAGAATTTCAGAGTAGGTTTATCTCTTTCGGGTGTCCATGGCAAACATCACTGGTACTGTTAAGTAACTCAGGCCACTAGCAATTATTAGAACAAATGTGCAGCTTCCGATCGCTGCACTTATTCCCCTAGCTCTGAAGCTAGTTATTTGGCATAAAAATAGAAAATAGTGGGGATACTCAGCAGGTGTGGCAGCATCTGTGGAGAGAGAGAGATAAGAGTTTGATGACCGTTTTTCAGAACTAATTATTTTGACTAGTTTATCTGTTCAGGGTTAACAAGTCCAGTTCCCTTCATGAGGCCTTTCAGATTTTGCTGTATGAATCTTATCTGGTGAGGTGTAGTGAACTGCTTTGAATTTTTTTTTTCTCCATTAAGCCACCAAAGAAAGATGAACAGCAGCAATTGAAAACGAGCCCTTCAATACCTGCTGGCTCTACTATTGACCTGCTGGGACTAGGTAAGGACAAGTATCCCAAGTCTCTCAACACTTACCTTTCTTGTGGTTGTACAGCAGCCATTGTCTATGTCACCCTTTCATGTTCCCAGCCGTATTTTTCCTTAATTTGCTGCTGTCACCTTCAAGTAATGATCCTGAGCAAAGTACAGTTTCAAGGCAGTTCTTTATGGCTCTTTAAATCTCAAAACCACCCTTAAAATGAGGACCCTTGTTTAATTCCCTTCATTGGAGAGCTCGAGGCTCAAGGAGCCCGAAGTGTATTGCTGCCGAGTGTGTAGTCTGTGAGTTCTGAAATGAGACCGGGGACAGAGATGAGCTTTTTGAAGGATCAGGGTAAATGAAGTACTAACAATATGTCAGAGGAGGTGCTGAGGGCTTAATTTAAGTTCCATTCTGAAACTTTTTTTGTAACTTTACATTTTGTTTACATTCTGTTTTCATTGGTTGGGAGGGAGCATCCTCATTGCTATTGCTGTTACTTCAGTGACCTGTCAGAGTAGTTAGCTGCACCTAGGCCTATTCCCTGTTTATTGTTTACCTCACCCTGATCAAACAAGCTGCCCTATGTTTAAACAGGCCCTGTACAGATGAGCAAATTGCACTCTGGAGGGAATTAGTTGCAGCCAACGTACAGTGTTGCCAACTGGTTAATGCTCATGCTAAATATTCTTAGGACAATAATATACTGCAACCTGGTTTCTGGCCTCTTTCTCTAGTCAGTCCTGGTGCTGGCCATGCTAAGCTCTGTGTCTCTTTATTTTCCCCTGCATTTATTACACATTTTCAAGAAGTTAGTGCAAAGTTCTTTTAAGAGCCAAAATACTATACTTAGCGTTTCAACATAGAAACTTATACTGTTTGTTTAAGGGAAGTGGGATACACAATAGACGTGACACCACAGGCACACCAAATGCTTGATCATCACCTGGTTAGGTTAACTTAAAGGGAAACTAGAAAGAAAGATTTGTCTTTATATAGCACCTTTCACAACCACCAGATGTCTCAAAGTGCTTTCCATTCAATTAAATACTTTTGAAGTCTAGCCACTGTTATAATGCAGCAAACATGGCAGGCAATTTGCACACAGCAAACTCCAGTAGTGTGATAGTGACCAAATAATCTGTTTTTGTGATGATGGTTGAAGATTAAATATAGCCAGGGGAATAATGCCATGAGATCTTTTACTCCAACCTCAGAGGACAGTTTAATGCCTCATCCAAAAGATAGCACTTACGATAATGTAGCACTTTCTCAGTACTGCATTGGAGTTTCAGCCTTGATTGTGGCGTCCAAGTCCTGGAGTGGGATTTGAACTCTCAGCCTCCTGACTGAGGCGAGAATGCTACCAACTGAGCCTGGACTGATGCCTGAAAACCATAACTGTTCGGAACAGTGCCAAGGTCAATCTGGTAGATTGGTACATTTTATAAAATTGTGAGCTTGCCTTGCTTTAATTTGCACAATGGTAACTGTGTACCTTTCCATGTTTTCTTTTAATTCCAAGCTAGCTAATGCTCTCTCTTTTGTGCCTTGTATGAACTTTGTTCTGTGGTTTTGCTTGAGTAAAATTTGCCCTGTCAAGGCATTTCAGTCCAGAAGCTGGTATTCTGAAACCTCTTATGTTTTTTCCAAGATGCTCCTGCAGTAGCTCCTGCCTCCAATGGGACCTGTAATCTAAACACAGCACCAGCCAGTGACCTGGATCTCTTTGGACCCATGGTGTCCAACCCGCTGCCTGATTCCAGCCCTTTCCCAAACACGGTGTGTATTAAGATTTTGCAAATACAAAACTGGGTGCTACATCCTTGTATACTGGATGATATTTGTTGGACAAATTGCAGATTGATTCAAGACTTGCAATTAGGGGTTCTGGGCCAGCATGTGGGAGCTACTCAGCCACAACGGAGATGCATCACTCCATTGTTCAATCTTCCAGTGCCCTTAGATTTTATCTAGATCCCCTTGTTACATAAGACAGCCCCTTCATTAATGTTGGCAGTTAACAAGCTCAAGTTTGTTGAGAACGTGGGTGAGGAGATTACTGAAGGCAGGTGGTGTAGAGTTCGCTGAATTTAAAAACAAAGTGCTGTAGCTGTTTGGGGAAATCCCAGTATCTGAAAAAGGAAAGACTAATTGATGCTTTGGGCAGATATCTCTATTTATCTCCAACAACTTCTTTATTTCAACATTCCATTTTTACTCACGATCTCTACCAGCTATTAAAACAAGGGCAGCAGATGCATGGGAACACTACCACCAGCAAGTTCCTCTCCAAGCCACATATCATACTGACCGGAACTATATTGCCATTCCTTCACTGTCAAAATCATCAAACTCCCTCCCTAACAGCACAGTGGGCACACCTACACCATATGGACTGCTGCAGTTCAAGAAGGCGGCTCACCATCACCTTTTTGAGAACAATTAGAGATGGGCAACAAATGCTGGCCTTGCCATTGGCGCCCACATCAAAAGAATAGAAAAATAAAATGCCACTTTGTGTGTGTGTGTATGTGTGTGCTTGCGTGTATGTGTGCGTGTAAGTGACAGAGATGCAGTGCCTTATGTGTTATCGATGTGACAAGTGACAGTGTTCCACCCATTCTAGTGAATGCTTTTGCCCACATAGCTAAGATAGGGAGTTTGAATGTAAGCAAAGTAATTCTGTCACTGACAGTAACATGTAGAGGAAAGTCTTCAATAAGTGTGATTAAAAGCTTCGTTGTGTTAACATTTTGTTTCTCAGGCTTTGGCTTCCACTCCACAGGAAGGAGCTGAAAACTTGAACCTCTTCGCTGAACCCAACCTGAAACTAGAGGATTCTGGAAAAAAGCAACTTTCGAAGGACTCCATTCTATCACTTTATGGGTCACAGACTCCCCAAGTACCTACTCAAGGTAAATGACCAAATTTCAGGTTAGAGAGAAATGCTCTGGCCCTGATGTTTTCAGAGAGTGAGCACAGGCTCAAAGGAGAAACCCGTTATCATTTTGTTCTTCAGTGCCAGCCAGATTGAGAGACTAGTGATTTCTGGGCAGGAAAGCCAATAGCCTGAAGCCGCAACTGGAGACCCGCAATCAGAAGAGATTGGGACTTGGTGGTGTGGGCCATGGTTGGCTGATCGCAGAAGCGATCGGAGTTTGCTGAATGCTTGTTTAATGGTAGGTTGGGGCAATCTTGCTCCAACAGGCTTACAAAAATATACTCTGTAAAGTCACTTGCCTTCTGGAGCTGGCATTCCTGCCTCCCATCCACTGTCTGTTTTCCCAATCCCTGGGAAAACGTGCAGCAATTTGTAAATTGAAATCAGACTCTCAACAGCCTGACTTAAACATTATAACATAGTGTTACACCTTTCCAAGATATACAGCTCAAAATCTGCAGCTGTAAAAATGAGAGGGGAGACTTTTTTTCTCCAATTTAAGTTTTTTAGCCCTCTCCGGACCATTGTTGGGTGGTTAATATCAATCCCAAAGTCTTGATGCCCAAGCCTATATATCTACGTAACCCAGAATTCTGGCAATTCTTTCACCAGTTACTCCTTTTACATAATGAAAATATGCTCCCTTCCTGGACTATATCTGGGATGGAACTTAAAACTGAGTGCTGACAGAGTTTGACAGAACTGCCTGAACACCGAGAGAAACTCCCATACTCTTCCACAAATAATCACCCAATTGGGAAGATTGGTCTCGGTTTAACACCTTGTCTAAATGTCAGCACCTCTTAACAGTAGATCTCTCCGTATTCCACTGGAGTGATGATCTAGATTATACATTCAATGGAGTGGAGTTTGAACTCGGACTCAGAAGTGAGAGCGCTACCAACTGAGGCATGACCAACACCATTGAAATCAAAATACCAGATCATATATGGTTGATTAAACTGCAAATCACTTTTATTTTAATATAAATTTCTGAAGATGAAGGGCAAAGCAGCACTTAACCTCTGTGATGACTGAGGTATTTACAAATTAATGAAATGTCACAAGCATTTGAAATCTTAATCCTTGACTGAGTCCTTGATAAGTGTAGCGCAGGCACGTTAGCTCCATGGAAATCTGTCTCTGTATGAGATGTGAAGTTAAATGGTGAGAGCAAGTGCACTAAAGAACTTGCAAAAGCTTCCAGTGTACCAATCAGACCGAGGGCCCTCTGACCATGGCTTGTCATGATAAGCAGTAGCTGTGAAGAAATCTCCTTCCTAAAAGCTGGCAATTATTAATTATTCCTGTTGCCTGGGTTGATTGGAAGTGGCACTACTGCAGTACCTTGAAACAGATACTACTGAAGTATTTTCCAGGCACCTTCTTTAATGGCTTTGGTAATTATACCTCTCCCATCCCTATACATTATTGTGCATTCACTCCATCCACGGTCTTGAGGCATGGAGAAAACCACGGGAAACATTGCTTGATTTTAAGATCCCCAATCATTAACGCTGATAAAATTCATACAAAAAGATATCATCTGGAAATATTTTATAACCAAGCACTTTATAATCAGTCCCCACATTTGCAGTTATTCTTGGGCTATAACTGAAGCAGACATTCTGAATTAACTAAAGAAACTCAAAACAAGGCTATAAAACACTAGGTAGAAATGAGTGACAAAATGTATGTGCACTGTTCTCCTAGACCTGACTCCTGCTGGTCCCCCATTCCCTCAAAAATTTAGGCAGATAATTGAAATTTATATTGCATTTACCAAATGTTAAATAAACTAACAAACATATACGTTATTCTAGAATGCTTTGTTTGATCATTTTTCCCCCTTTTGCCCCAATAACAGGGCTGAAATCAGTAAATTTCCATACAGATGTGAAAATTCACATCCATCCCAGGGAAAAGCATGCTTCTATTTACAATTCTCTCCTGCTTATCACACTCTCTCTAGTGCTTTGTATATCCACTGATAATCTTAGCAGAGTTTTATTGGTAAACTTGAACTGTGATGGCAGTTACTGGGTTGAATGGCACAACCTCCTTAACATCTCTGCCCCACAGTGTGCTGCGATGTGAGCTGTAGCAGGTTGAGGGATGTTAATTTGATATAAGAATCACAGGATAAAGGTTTTGTTATAGTGAGCAGTCACTGTGCCATTGGCCAAATGATGATTAGATGCAACAGCTTGTCTGTCTGTGCTTAAGAATGCTGTTCCTCCTTAATTATAAAAGGGGTTCATTTAGAATCATAGAAATGTGCAGTACAGAAGGAGGCTGTTCGACCTGTCGTGCTTGTATTGTTTCTTTGAAAGAGCAGATGTGCTCAGTCTCTCACTCCCACTTTTCGTCTGTAAACCTGCAAGTTCCTCATCTCAAGCACTTGTCCAAACTCCCTTTTGAAATTATTTATGGAGTCAGCTTCCATCATCTTTTCAGTTAGTGTTCCAGATCCAGACAGCTCTCTAAGCAAATATGTTTCTCGTCATCTCCCCTCTAGATGTTTTGCTAATGGTTTCAAATTCATTGAATAGTTTTTCCCTGTCCATTCTCATCAAAACATCCCATCATCTGAAAACCTCTATTCAGTCACCTCTTAACCTCTCTGTTCCAAGGAGGACTGTCCTAAGCTTTCCTACCTCTACTCATGACTGAAGCTCCTCCTCTCTAGTAAAATCCTGGCAAACTTCTCCATACTGTTTCTAAGGCATTTACATCTTTCCTGATGTATGCACGAGTTGCCCACGATAACCTTGCTGAGGCCTAGCTAATGACGTACAAAAGATTTCTGGTATATTCTCTTTGTTTATAGGAACAAGAGTAGGCCATTTGGCCTGTCGAGCCTGCTCTGCCATTCAATTAGATCATGGCTGATCATCTACCTCAACACCACATTCCCACGCTATTTCCAGATCCCTTGATGTCATTAGTCTCCAGAAATTTATCAAATTTTGTTTTGAACATGCTCAATGATTGAGCTTCCACAGTCCTCTGGGGTAGAGAATTCCAAAGATTCACCACCCTTTAAGTGAAGGAATTCCTCTTCATCTCAGGTCTGCCCCTTATTCTGAGATTATGTCTCCTGGTTTTAGATTCATTAGCCAGGGGAAACATCTACATCCACCCTATCATGCCCTGTAAGAATTTTGTAAGTTTCAATGAGGCTGCCCCTCATTCTTCGAAACTCTAGGGAGTACAGACCCAGTCTCCCCAAGCTCTCCTCATAAGACAACCCCGCCATCCCAGGGATTAATCTGGTGAATCTCCATTGCATTCCCTCTATGGCAAGCATATCCCTCCTTAGATAGCAAGACCAAAACTGTGCACAATACTCCAGGTGAAGTCCCACCAAGGCTCTACACAATTGCAGCAAGACATCGTTACTCCTGTACTCAAATCCCCTTGCGATGAAGGCCAACGTACCGTTCACCTTCCTAATTGTATGTGCCTGATAACTATTAGTGACTCATGAACAAGGTTCCTTTGGGCACCTGCACTTCCCAACCTCTTGATATTTAAGTAATATTCTGCCTTTCTGTTTTTTCTGCCAAAGTGAGTAGCTTCACACTTATTCGCATTATATTCTATCTGCCATGTTCTAGCCCATTCACCTAGCCCATCCAAGTCCTCTTGAAGCCTCTCCACATCCTCCTCACAACTTACATTCCCACCCATCAGCAAATTTGGAAATATTACAAGTGGTCCCCACATCCAAATCATTCATATAGATTGTGAACATCTGTGGACCTAGCACTGAATCTTGTGGTACTGGACTAGTAACAGCCTGCCATCCTGAGAATGACCCATTTATTCCTATTCTCCGCTTTCTGTTTGTTAACCAATTCTCAACCCATACTAGTATGTTTTCCCCAATCCCATGCGCTCTAATTTTATTTACTAACCTCCTGTGTGGGATTTTATCAAAAGCCTTCTGAAAATCCAAATACACAAACATCCACTTGTTCTCCTTTATCAATGATACAAGTAATATCAAGTTTGTCAAACATGATTTCCCTTTCATAAATCCATAAATCTGCCCAATTTTACCTTTTTTTAAATGTCCAGTTATCATATCCTTTATAGTATATTATAACATTTTCCCTACTACTGACGTCAAACTAACAGAACTGTATTTCTCCATGCCTCCTCTTCCTCCCTCCTTAAATAGTGGGGTTATATTTGGTACTTTCCAATCCACAGAAACCTTTCCAGAACCTAAAAAACTTTGAAAGAAAACCATCAATGCATCCATTATCTCCTGAGCCACCTTCTTCAACACTTTGGGATGAAGCTCATCTGATCTGGGGATTTATCAACCTTCAATCCAGTTAACATTTCAAGTACTACCTCTTTACTAATTTATTTTGGTTCCTCAGTTTCACAAGTTCCTTGGTCGCCTAGTATATCTGGGAGATTTTCTGTATCTTCTTTCATCAAGTAACTGTTTAATTTCTCCGCCATTTCCCTGTTCTCCACTATAAATTCTCCAGTCCCCACCTGTAATAGGATCACATTTATCCTAGCTAATCTTTTCCTTTTCATGTATCTAAAGAAGCTTTTACAGTCTGCCTTTATGTCACGTGTTAATTTACATTCATATTCTCTTTTCTCTTTCTTAATCAATTTCTTGCTCCTCCTTTATTGGGTTCTAAATGTCTCCCAATCCTCAGCCTAACCACTTTTTCTGGCATCCTTATAAATCATTTTCTTTAAGGTAATGCAATCTTTAACTTATTTTATTAACTACAGTTGATTTACCTTTCCCTTTGGGTGTTTGTGCCTTAGTCTACAACAGATATACATTCCTCTATGTAGTATTTCTACTAGCCATTGCCTGTCTACTGCCAAATCTTTTAGTGTATTTTCCTAATCCACCGTAGCCAACTTGCCCCACATACCTTAATAAGTTCCTTTCCTCAGATTTAAGACCCTAGTTTCAGAATGAACTATATCACATTCAAACTTAATGCAAAATTCTATCATATTATGGTCAATATTTCCCAAAGGCTCCTTTACAACAGGGTTATTAATTCATCCTTTCTTACTACACAGCACTAAATCCAAAATCTCGATCCCTAGTTGGCTCCTCAACGTACTGCTCCAGAAACCCATCTCATACACATTCCAGGAATTCCTCCTCCAGAGCATTAGTGCTGATTTGGTTAACCCGGTCTGTGTGTAAAGTGAAGTTGCCCATTATTATTGCATTACCCACATTACATGCATCTTTAATTTCCTGACTTATACTGTGCTTAACATTAGCACAACAGTTTGGTGGACTATAAGCAACTCCCACCAATATTTGCTGTCCCTTGTTTCTTAGCTCCAAACAGACTGATTCTACAGCTTGATCGTCCAATCTAAGATCCTCTCTTACTAAAGTACAGATCTCGTCCCTTATTAAAAGTGCAACTCCATCTCCTTTTCCTTTTTGCATATCCTTGCTAAATGCCAAATATCCTTGGATATTCAGTTCCCATCTTGACCACCTTGTAGCCACGTCTCCATTATGATAATTAAATCATACCCATTTATCTCAATTCAAATCATCAACCTGTTTGTGAATGCTATGTGCATTCAGATAGAATGCCTTTAATTTGCTTTTTTAAATTATTCTCTATTCTGATCCTATTTCATGCTTGCCTTTGCTTTGTCTGTCTTCTATTTTTGCTTTCTATTTTTCTACTTCCCTCTACCAATTTTGTTTTCCTCAAATCTGAGCTCCCTCTCAGGTCCCCTTTCCCCCTGCCAATCTAGTTTAAACCCACCCCAACAACACTAGCGAACCTCCCTGTGAGGTTGTTAGTCTCGGTCCTGCTAAGATGAAGCCTGTCCACCTTGTACAGGTCCCACCTGCCTCAGAACCAGCCCCCAGTGCCTCAGAAATCTGATGCCCTTCCTTCTATACCAGTTCTTCAGCCACGTGTTCGATCGCTCTATTCTCCTATTTCTTTGCTCAGTAGCACGTGGGACTGGAGGTAATCCTGAAATTACTGCTTTTCAATCTCCTTCTTAGCTCCCTCAAATCTGCTTTCAGGACCTCATCCCCCTTCCTATCTAAGTCATTGATACCAACATGGACCAGAACCTCTGGCTGTTCACCCGCCACCAGAATCATGTCCTGCAGCTGCTCTGTGACATCCTTGACCCTGACACCAAGGAGGCAACATACCATCCTGGAGTCATGTCTGTGGCTACAGAAATGCCTGTCTGTTCCTCTAACTAATGAATCTCTCATCATTATTGCTTTTCACCTCTTCTTCCTCCTCTCCTGTACAGCTGAGCTGCCACGAACTTGGCTCTGACTGCACTCCTTCGAGGAACCAACACCATCACCAGTATCCAAAATGGAAAATTAGTTAATGAGTGGGACCTCAGGGAACTCCTGCACTACTTGCCTGGTTCTCTTGGACTGCCTGGTGATCATCCATTCACTTTCTGCCTCCATGCTCCTAACTTGTGGTGTGACTACCTTTCTGAATGTGCTATCCACATAGCTCTCAGGTTGCGGATGCATCACAGTCACCCCAGCGACTGCTCGAGTCCCAAAACCCGGAACTCAAGTTTCTGCAACTGGTAACACTTCCTGCACATGTGGTTGTCTAGGTCACCAGTAGCGTCCACAACTTCCCACATACTACAGGACATGCTTTCCACACGATCAAGCTGCCTTGCCATGCCTTAACTTTACTTCTCTTACATTAACTTTATTTTACATTGGTTTACTTATGAGTTTTACTTTTCCTTAACTTAATAAAACTTACAACTATTGATAAACCGTACTAGTACTAATAAATCCGACTAATAACACATTTTACGAGTTGCAATAAGCCTTACTTAAAGCACTACTTTCCCCCATGCACCGAATTCCTACATGAACCTAATTCGCTACTCATTCTGTCTCTGTCTCACTCAGCCATAATCTCCTGTCTCCTCGTGTGACCCTTATTACTTTTTATTCCTTTGTTTAAAAATTCAGGTCATCCATATGTTCTTTTTAACCACCTTAATTTGCCGTTTCACCTTTAATGATTTGGACATCTTTTCAATATTGTGCCATTTATAATCACTAACTCCTGCTGCCAACTAGAAGCCACACTGGGCCCATACCACCACCGCTGGTGCATGTAGCATATTTTCCCACCAAGATGGTGGGTGCATGCTGTTTTGCTCCCAGGGGCCAGTTTAATACTGTAAAAAAAAAGTAGCACTTCAATTGCTAAATTATATTTTTATTTTAATTTATTGGATACAAGTTGTGAATTGTATGTGAACAATTTGGAAAGGCTTCGTGCAGCATTTCCTACACAGCTAGTTAGCTCAGTTGGTAGAAAATGGAACTCTTAAACCCACACTCCTGGTTTTGAGACCTAGATTGGGTCATCAATTGTTTTCTTAAATATTTTATTCAAAATACATTTTGATTGATTTTTATTCAATTTTTTTTTATTAAGTGTCCTTAAATTAAATATTACAATTAATTCTCCAGTTTCTGAGCTCATTGAAGTTGGAAATCTTATTTACTAAAATGACTTGATTGTATATCTTCATAATTTACTGAATCGTCAGACATATGTTTTACAGATGAACCAGTTGATAAATGATAGGTAAACTGGATACAAGACCTTGTAATTCCACAGACCTAAACATGCATAACTTAAATTTTATTGCAGGCAACTACACTGACACTGTATCTGTGCATGTGCAGGAAGTGCTCCCCCTCATGTTGCGGCACAAATAAATGCAGCCATTTATAATATATTCTCTTCCCGCATTAGTCCTCCCAAAGTATATTACCTCACGCTCCTCTACATGGAGCTCCTTCTGCCATACTTCTACCCATTTCCCAATCCTGTCTATATCATCCTGTAGCTCATAACTATCACCATTGCTAATACTTGGTAACTTGCGAGAGTAATTTGTTAGGACATGAGCGCCACTAGCAAGGTGGGTATTATTGCCCTGAGAAGGTGGCAGTGGACCTTCTCTGTGAACGCCAGCAGATAGCAGGTTGGTACAACTGAGTGGCTTTCCAGGTCTCTTCAGAGGGCAGTTAAAAGTTAGCCACATATAGGTCAGATTGGAAAGCAGATTTCCTTCCCTAAAGGATATTAATGAACCAGTTAAATTTTATGACAATCATGGTGACTTTCACTGATACTTTAATTTTATTCTTCTAAAATCTAAATTTAAATTTCAAAGTGCCATAGTGGGATTTAAATTCCGGTTCAATGAATTACTGGTCCAAACCTCTTGAATTACTAGCTCATTAGCATAACAGTACGTTCCCAAATCTGACAAAGTGTTTCAAATATTGTCTGTTAAGCAATTTTCACAAGGTGAGCTTTCTGATATTAACGGCTCCATTTGTTTGCTGATCCTATCCATTCCATGTACCTCAGTCAGTTTATTGCCTTGAGCCCAAGTTGGTCCCGAGTGGTGTTCAACACATGGAGGGCCCTTACCATTCTTTTTTTGGTAAAGAAAGCTCTCTTCCAGTGTTCATCAAAGCAGTGCACTTTTGGAACACTAGAAACTTGTGAACAAAATAAAAGCTGGAAATGAGTATAAGGTTTGTCAGTGTCTGAAGGAATAAGGAAAGTTAACATATTAGCTGGGATCCTGCAGTTACATAAAGGGGCACTGAGCTACTAGTCCCACCTTAATCAATAAGCTGCCTTTCTCTTCCAGATGCTTTGCCTTTCCATTATTTTCCATTTTAACATGATCTCTAGCATTTGCAAACTTTGCTTTCAGCTACATCCTCACGTGCTCTTATTGCCCACCACACGTTTTGTGTATTTGAAGAGTCGTGGTGTGTTTTGTTCGATGATTTTGCAAATGTGTTCCTTTTAATCCTGCATGTTGGAAGGTGGTTAAGAACAACTGATTTAGAAGGTGAATGAGTTACTGTTTCCTCTATGTTTAACAGGGACAATGTTCATGGCCTCTACACAGGTGCCCTATGCTCCCTGTGTGCCATCTGGCTATGCAAATTTCCCACCTATGGGTGGCGCAGTGACACCGACCAGTGGCATGATGAGTAACGTGGGGCAATTGATGGGCCCAGTGGCACTGCCAGGAGGTTTCATGGGAGGCATGCAAGCTGGAGTAATGGGCATGCCTAGTGGGATGATGGCACAGCAGGGCACCTATGTGGGTGGATTGGCCATGCCTCAGCCAGTATATGGAGTCCAGCAGGCACAGCAGCTGCAGTGGAACATCACACAGGTAAGCAGCATTCCTGCCTGCTCTTTAGTGTCTTAGCACAATATTCTCACTTCAATCAAGCATATGGTAACCCGGGCAAACCTGCTTCAATGAGCTCCTCCAGGATGTTGTGCAAGAGGGGATTGCAACTCTCAGTCCCTTGTCCAACCATAAACCACGATGGGGGGGCAATATTCCTCTAAGCTTTCTTTACACACGGCCTAATTATTTCAATGTATGTTACCTTTACATTTTTTGGCTATGGACACATAGTATCTCAACGGGAAAATTCTGTGAACATTATGAGCAGTACCTGCACACTTGCTCTGAGGCCATGCATATGAACATAGGAGTTAGGAGCAGGAGTAGACCTTCGGCCCCTCGAGCCTGCTCCCCCATTCAATAAGATCATGGTTGATCTGAATGTAACCTCAACTCCACATTCCTGCCTACCCCGATAACTTTCGCCCCCTTGCTTATCAAGAATCTATCTAGCTCTACCTTAAAAATATTCAAAGACTCTGCTTCCACTGTCTTTTCGTGAAGAGAGTTCCAAAGACTCAGAACCTCCTGAGAGAGAAAAATTCTCATCTCTGTCTTAAATAGTCAACCCCTTATTTTTAAACCATGACCCCTATTCTAGATTCTCCCACAGGAGGAAACATCCTTTTCACATCCACCCTGTCAAGACCCCACAGGATCTTGAGTGTTTCAATCAAGTCGCCTCTTACTCTTCTAAACTCCAGTGGATACAAGCCTAGTCTGTTCAACCTTTCCTCATAAGACAACCCACCCATTCCTGGTATTAGTCTAGTAAACCTTCTCTGAACTGCTTCCAGCATATTTACATTTTTCCTTAAATAAGACCAATACTATACACAATACTCCAGATGTCTCTCAAATGCCCTGCATAACTGAAGCATAACCTCTCTACTTTTGTATTCAATTCCCCTCGCAATAAACAATAACACTCTATTAGCTTTACTAATTACTTGCTGCACCTGCATACTAACCTTTTGCTCAATTGTGCAGCTCAGAGAGAACATTGTTGGGTTGCTGTTCTTCTCCATTAAAATGTCGTTCTGAAAGCTGAGCTTGTCACAGTTTCTCCATGTGGGTTTTGCTGGCAAGGCTGCCATTTATTATCCCTCCACAGTTGTCCTGAGAAGGTGGTGGTGGGCTGCCGCCTTACTTTGATATGACTGAGTGACTTGCTGAACCACTTTAGAGAACAATGAAGAGCCGACCACATTGGCGTGGTCTACATAGGCCAGATCAGACAAAGACTGTAGTGAAATAAAAACAGAAAATGCTGGAAAAACTCAGCAGGGCTGACAGCATCTGTGGAGAGAACTGAATTTAATTTTTCAAACTGCTGTGGTCTGTGTCCCATAACATTACACTGACGAACAGTTTTTGCAACCATACCTTCATTCCCAATCTCAACATCTAGAATTCAAATTGAAGCAGAATTTACTCAATCGCCACCTGACATGAAATACAAAGCAAGCTGTCTGTGCCTATGCTGCTCTGGCCATCCCTTCTATGTTGCCTGCTTAAATATTACCGATGAGGAGCAAAGCACCATCTGTCTGCTTGTGGCCTCCTCCACCTAGCAACAGGCTACAGGTTATGTCTAAGAGACGCACTCGCAAGATCACAGATTAAAAAAGATTTAAGTTAAGGGGTAATTTAGTTGTCTGTACTTTCACTTTAAAAGTCTGTTATTTCTAGTGACGTCTGTCTGTGCTGAGATATTTGGATACCTTGTTTGAGTCATTCTGTTGCTTGATGTTGGGTCATGTGGTCACCACTGACTAATCAGATCCATGCATTCAATTTCACAACAACATTCAAGTGGAGATGCATCTGATTTGGAGCGTGCAATGACATGAAAAGTGAGAGTGAGTGACTATCCTATAATGGTGGGTATGTCATGGCTTAGCCCAGCCTGCCCTCTCCCAGGCAGTTTCCAGCAAGGATCAGGTGCATAAGCCCTGCCTCAACCCCCATCCCCCAGTCTAAGAGTTGTATCCCACCCTCTGAAAAAAGAACCAGCAAGGGGATAAGATTTTTGTTTTACACAGTGAATTTATAGGATCGTAAACTAATGATCTGAAAGAAAGGGTGACAAATTCAGTAGTAACTATCGATAGGATATTGGATAAATACCTGAATGGTACATATAAATTTGTAGGGCTTTGAGAAATGAGCAGTGGAATAGGCCCAATTGGATAGCTTTTAAAGAGCCAGCACAGGCATGATGGGCTGAAGGGCCTCCCATGCTATAAAATTCTATGATCCAGATCCAGTGCCAGCTGAGATCGGTTGTCAGAGAATGGGCCCAGAGATTGGGCTTGACACCTTCTGGTTCGAATGATTATACACTGGATATGAGCTGATCTTGTGCAGAAATCCACTGATGTCTTTAACTTAAAAAGGATTCTGATATTCTGCTCCTTTAGCCAGGTAGCAGCTGGGACAATTCCACAGATTGGTAGTTCAGCTCCCCATCAAAGATCAGATCTGAAGTTACCAATTTGACATGCTTCTCTACCATCAGTTCTATCCCTTATATTGGCAATTACTTGTTTGACTCTATCTCCTGATTTAAAACAATTCGACCTCTACTTCAGTTCATTTGTAGAAGCGGTCTGGTTGGGTAGAGACCCTGTGTAAAATGATTATATTCAGTGCTGCAATTGTCTTTTTGTTTTCAGATGACTCAGCAGATGGTGGGAATGAATTTTTATGGCGCCAATGGAATGGTGAATTATGGACAATCATCAGTTCCCATGGGAGCGGGAGCTGCTCCCCTCGCTAGTCAATCCCTCGGCACCCAAATGTGGAAATAGCCAGAACGGAAGTAAACAGGAAACAGCAATTGCTGCATGTTTCAAAACCACGTGGAAGACATTTTGGCTTCTCTATTCCAGCCAGTTTGCAGTGTGTGATCTCAACTCCATTTTGCCTATAGATCCTACACAGACTTGGCAAGAACTTCACCATCAAAACAGCAACCATCGTTACCAAAGCAATTTCTAATACAAATATTTTTTTTCCCAAAGAAGGATTCTTTGGGAGCCTGATTCCTTCAAAGGAAGAGTGTGGGCAGGGTGTGTGATCCTGAACTTTGTGCTTGGTGCAGCTTTGGCCACTTGCTTCTGTTTAAATTTCTTTGCCATTTGTTTTGTGACAATAGCAGCACATGGCAGGCTGCCTTGTTTCTAGTGCTGATTTGGAATTGATAAGATCAGGCTCTGTGAGTAAATGATCAGGAGAGCTGTTCAGCTTTGGAAAGAGTGGCAGTAACACAGGAAAATGATAATTGCACATGTCCAGTTTATCAGCCCTGAGCCTCCCTGCACAGCACGGAAGTGTATGAACTGAAGCATGCATGTTCCTCCATTTGACAGGGGCCTTCACCTGGGTCAGGAGCCTTCAGTAAATACCCACTTCTTAAGCTATCTTATTGGGTTAATTGTTTTGCTGATAACTCTTAAATAACTGGTGTTGCTGTTTACAGTAGTTTATATAGTGCTGCTAATTTTTTTTACAACAGTTGCTGTTCTTCTGTTGTTTGGCACTGGCACTGAAACTGCAACAACTGGCTTGGGATTTAGTTGCAGAACAGCAAATTCTGGTTGGAGGAATGAGGCAGCACAAGTGAGATGGAGAACTCTGTTATTCCAAAACTTGTGTATCACAGTATCAAGAACAAGGCATAAAACGGGTTAACTGAGACCTGCCCCTCTACCTCTCTCAGGGTGAGATGTCGTACACAGTGCACCAACCAGCCAGCTTCATTACCTAAGTAATCATATTCCAACACAAAAGTGTACTGTTTTTAAGCTCCAAACAAAGTTGTTTTTAAATCAGTTCAATGCACTTGGTATGAAAGACCAGAGGGATAAAGGAGGTAGATCGGAGGCGAGAGATGAATGAGTGTTTGAGACTGGTATTCGTGAGCTGTGTGCAAGGTTTCACACAGATCAAAGTGAGAACGGAGTGGGATAAGGTCCACTTTCAGCACTGGTCAACCTTTTATATATAGTAGAGTTGAAGAATTAAGTCTTTGATCTCATTCGGCTCTTTGCTTTCTGACAGTTTATAACCACTGTTCCTTCTATCTTGTATTGTGGCTGAGGACATAGCAGACTTGGGGCAGTCTTTGTGTGATGTACACCTTAAAGCCATGTTTCTCCTTGTATCAATACTGGGGCAGATTATAGATTCTCTGTTGCCACATTGGTGTACTTGAGTCCGGATTGACACATACAAAACATACTTGAATAATGAACACCTGGTATTACATGTGGCAGAAGGAAAATGCTGCGTTGGCTGCAGGAGCTGCAGCTGCTGGTTTTTCCGGAAGTAGCTCATTTCTGTTCCTTCCTTCCTCCCTACATTGCCCCCTGCACCCCCCTCCCCCCGCCCTCCCCCACACTCCCCTCAGCCTGTCTGTGAGTGAAGTGTTAGGCCACAAATAAACACCAATCTCTGAGTCTGATTGTGCAAAAGAAGTAGGAGGCCTTTGAATTGATACTGTGAAATAACCGGAAGCAGAGTATTGGGAGTAAAGTTATGCACATCTACTGTGCTAGTGCCTGATCACCGTCTGCAGCCCGTGGGTATGGAGAGTGCCCTTTGATTACTACCTTAGTAAGAGAGCAACTGGACATATCACTAAAAAGGGTTTTAATGTCTTGTGTCTGATTTTTATTTTCTGAGGAGCTGGGGGAAGAGAATTCCTCTTGCACTTGCCAACTACATGGCTGCTTTAACTAGCTTTCAAAACTGGTGTGTGGGGGGGATGATGCTGCTATGTAAAGGGTTAAGATCCACTTCAGTACTTCTCATAGGATTTTTCAAGCATCGATGGCCTAATTAGATTTGGGGCACATGGTCACATGTACAATTTTAGAAAAACAGATTTTTGCTGGGTCATTTCACTGAAGAGGGAATTCTAAAAATGTAACATTTTTAACTGATAGGAGATTGGCCTGTACCACGGTGTAGTTAAGGTTCTAAATAGTTCAGATCAGTTGTCTAAGCAAAAATTCAACTGATGAGCTGGCAGTGACTGACAGGTGCAGCTTGGTTTTGGATTTTTAATGTTTTTTATCAGTTAAGAGAAATATTGACCTGCTAAGGCAGTTGGATAAACTCTTGCAGCCTGGTATAGTCAGACGGTATAATCGTATCTAACCATGTGATCCTAAAGGGTAACAAGTGATTTGAATCAGAGAAGCAGCCACAGAATGCAATGGCTCCTATGGTGCTGGCCCCAATAATTAGGACTGCACAAAATTATAGTCAATTCCACGTGGCCTGACATTAAATGTGATGTTTTGGGTTTTCACTAAATCTGGCAAGGTTTCAGGTGTTGTTTCCCTTACCCAGTCTGAATAGTTGCCTGCTAACAGGAAACATGTCTCTATTAAAGGGAAAGTGATATGAATTTGTTGGAAAAAACCTATGTAAATCTTGGATTAGTAGCTTGTGTCTTTTCAAAACATGACTAGAGATTAGCTTTTGCTTTTTTTTTTGCTTCTAATTTCTGTTAAATTAGCTTCTTCAACCTGTAAAGTTTGGACTCAACACTGCTGCAGGAGAATTATTGAAAATGACTTACCCAGAGTTACCCAGAGGAGTGAGATTAAAGTTGTTTGCTCTTTTCACCAATTATTTTCACTGCAATTATGAGTCCTGTTTAAATTGCTGAGGAAAATGAGTCGAATTGAATTTAAGATAAAATAAACTATTTGGGGTGAGAATGACTAGAGATTAAATGCATATATTTAAATCAGTTATGAGAATCTCCTCATTTGAAGCTGGAATATGGAGTGGCAACCAGCACAGATGCCAAAACACAAACCTCAGTCTGTCTGACAGTGAGCATTGCAGGTTTGACTTGCTGCAGTACATGGCAGGGAATGTGGTGCTTGCTGTTATATGGGTCTGACACTGAAGGGAGGTGTCATAGAGGAAACACTCCTGTACTCAAATCAGTTGTTCCTCTGTAGGAGCCTGCACATTAAAAAGGGAAATTAGAGAGCAAGAGTTTGTAGCTAATGATTGCCGTGATGTGCCAGAGACTGATTTTGTATGTAATCCTTGTGAGCATAAACTGTGGGATCACATATAATCTAAAACTGCTTAGAATCATACTTTGGACAAGGAGCAGAGGGTACAATTTTCATGAGCGGAAGGATAGACACATTATCAACAATTCTCTACTCTGTGTTTATAGATATTCGCCAGTTCTGTTCAAGGAGGAAACATTTCAGGTTCAAAGAAAATGTATTAAAAGGCAAGTATCCGTAGTACAAGACACACACTCTGAGCTGTGACTGTGAAAACTGTTTAAGGAGTGCAACATTCCTCTTGCACTGAGGTTACAGTATAAATATAAATCCACTTCTTCCCACATTTCCACAACTAATTCTCCAGACTCAGATAGTGCCTCTATCTGCTCTTAGTGCTGTAATACTAATATTTTGGTGGTAGGTGATCTGATTTCACAGAAGTCACTGTTTACTGTCTTTCAAATTGATATTTTCCCTACCTGCTTTTAGTTCAGCAGCACTTGTGAAGTGTCATGAATCTGTATAATTGCACTGGATTTCCCAACTCCATAGTAGGCTGATGTGTGGGGAAAGTGATCTGCATGTGGTTGATCTGTTTCTCTCCGTCACCTCTGCCCCCTCTACTTCATGCTCCACACCGATAGCTAGTCCTCCACCAGCTGCGCCCCACTGGCTGATAGAAACCAGGGTCCAGACTATCCTGTGTTCACTGGAGTGAGCAGGTGGGCTGAGCTCACTGTTCCATCTGTAGTTTAAAGGTGCATTTGAACTGCATACAAATTTCAAAATCCAGAGCTGCTTTTATATTAATGAATCATTTGAATCCAGGACACTGGTTCTCCTGAATTTTCTGCTGGGAATTAACAGTGTAAATACTAGAGTGATCGACAGAGATTGGTGTCCCCATAATCTGGATTGAAAAGGCATCAATATAGAAGTAGTTAGAGTTTTTGTACTTCCCCATTAATGACTGAATGTTAGCTTGTATGCACGATGAAACTGGGCAGGGGAATTAAGTTCCCTGTTTTCAGGGTACAGGTGATGTTCATAAGAGGTCCTGAATGAAGTTTTAATTTGTTTATTTATGCATATACAAATATATTAATATAAATCTGATTTATGCTATTTTTATGAGGCTGTTTTGTTTATAAAGAAGTTACTATATATAAAACAGTGTTGCAAAAAATTAATACCTTTCACATATCTTGGGAAGGCCAGCTTATGTGTGACCATTGGAGGCTGTAGTTTAACACTGGTCTTCAGTGCATAACTGAGACATTGCACCAAGTCAGTAAACGGAAGTTGTGTTTTAGCTAAAGAAAGATGGTGTTAGATAGAGCTCAGGGGGTAAAGGGCATGGTTTTATTTTCTTGTAAACTTTGGCACATATTCACATGTTTATATGACTGGATTTTAGCCTTGTGCTAGATTGGAAATAGGAAGTTATTTTTAGAATACACAGAAGCTATTTTTTCAGTGCTCTCTTCTTTTTCTGATTGCTGTTCCGTGGGGTTCCCTGTTCACCAGGTTCAAGAATGTTTTGGTTTCTGGCAATGTTTGTTCTCGAGGTCTGCTCACTCAAATGGTTTGCTGAATTGGGTCAGAGATTGGGTTTGCAGGGGTCATGGATCAACTGAAGTGCAAGACCGAGCGATATCTTGAACTGCTGTGCTGCTTTCATTTCAGCCACACCATCACTCAGCTCCTAACTCCCATTGTCACGCAGTGCTTCATCTGCAGTCGATTCTGAATCTTTATTAAACTCGAATGTTATTCCTGTGCAGTAGCACTCATCCAGGGACATTTTAATCTTTTAGCAATGTTTGTTTACTGAACTGCCTGGGACCAACTCAACATTCTTTGTGAGGCAAAATGATGCTTTATGTTTTCCCCCTCTTACCCCACCTCCCCAACCTGCCGGCCTCACTTCACAAATTTATGTGAAAACTCGCTATGCTATAGTGCACAATTTAATTCACTGGTGTAAGCATGCCAGCAATGGAGTAACTTATCTGTGAATGTGTTTCCATATTCTGGTTTTCTGCTTCCAGCTCTGTCCTGTAAAATATATATAAATAAATATATTCTCATTGTAATATAAAGCTTGTGGGGAAATGGAAAATAAAGATTTTATTAAAGTTTTACTTTGTATACTGAAAGGACCTGTGTTCTAGTTTGAAGTCTTTAGCGTCACTCATTCCATGTGTAGACATGTTCTACCCTAATTCTGTAACCTTTTTTTCTACCTGTCCCTTCATGTATGCACAAGCTCCTAGAATGACCCACATGTAGCCTGGGGTTTGGAATGTAGTTATGACTTTGACTTGTTCTTTAAAACTGCTACTCAGGTATGCCTTAGATGTGCTCCCTCTGATATGGACTGAGATTGCTGCAGGCCAATTCTTGTTGCTGCTGTTGGGGTGTGGCTGGGTGGGGTAAGGGGGCAGTTGCGCCCTGATTAATGATGCTTGCCTTTCCTTTAGGTAAGGCCATCTCAAGGCAATGACTGTGGTTGTGATTTCATAATTCGAAAAGTGTGACATCTAATTATGACAGTTTTGTGCATTTTCCAGTCTCATACTTGAGGCAAATTTATTCCAAGAAAATTTATTAATCATAAGATCTGCATATAAACCAATTTTTGGAAGCCAGTTCTTTGGAATCACAATATACTGGAACTCGCCCCTTGCTGAAAAAAGCCAGCCCTTTGTGAAGGAATCGGAATTCCCCCTAAGATCGTAAGGTCATAAAAAATAAAAGCAGGAGTAGGCCATTTGGCCCCTTGAACCTGCTCTGCCATTCAATAAGATCATGGCTAATCCAATTGTGGCCTTAACTCCACATTTCTTACTGCCCACCAAAACAGATTGTGTCCATACTCCTTTATCAGTCAAAAATTTGTCCAACTCAGCCATGAGTATATTCAATGACCCAGTCCTCACTGCTCTATGGGGAAGACTAACAACCCTTGGAGATGAGGAGGAATTTCTTCTCTCAATCACCTTATTTTGAAACTGCCTCCTTGTTCTACATTCCTGCATGAGGAGGAAAAACCCTCTCAGCATCTACTCTATCAAGCCCCCTCAGAATTTTGACTGTTTCAATAAGATCACCTCACATTCTTCTACACTCCGGTGAGTTATGGACTCAATCTGTTCAACTGCTTCATCCCAGGAATCAGCCAATGAACCTTTGAACTGCTTCCAATGCAAATATGTCCTTTCTGTTCCTCCGGTTGACCAAAACTACACAGTGCTCCAAGTGTGGTCTCATCAATGCCACGTACAGTTGTAGCAGGATTTCCCTACTTTTATATTCCATCACTCTTGCCATAAAGGCCAACATTGTGTTTGCCTTCCTAATTATTTGCTGTACCAGAACACTGGCTTTGTGATTGAGTTACAAGGACACCCAGATCCCTCTGTACTGCAGCATTCTGCAGTTTCTCTATATTTAAATAATATTTTGCTTTTCTATTCTTCCTGGTTAAATGGACAAACACTCAATGACTTAGAAGGGACAGACTGTATTGTAGCCAGATTTGATGACGATACAATGCTATGTAAGAAAGCAAGTTGTGAGGAGCTTACAAAGAGTGCAAAGGGATATAAAAACGTTAAGGGAGTGGCAGATGGGATTTCATGTGGGAGGTGGTCCATTTTTCAGAAAGAAACTTCTATAGGTAAAGAGGGAATAGTGAAAGTAAACATTAATCCTTTGGAGGCAGAGATTATATTGGGGAATAAGAAAATGTCAGAGACATTAAACACTGCCACTCTGCGGAAGTTCAGGCCCAATCAGAGTCGGATTGCCACTTCGCTCCTAGTTAATTACTTCACGAAACCCAGTTGCTTCTTTCTCGCCTGACCTTCCGACCCAGGCTGAGTGTGAACTATGTAGGGCAGTGCTCTCCTGATGCCTTCAATTGAAAGCTGAAGCGTTAGAGATGAGGAAGCCACTTCCCCCATTTTACGGCACTAGCTTCCCAGGCAATCTATACCTGGGGACTTCTGGGGGCTGGGGTGGTGGTGTGTATATGTGGTTACAAGGCCCCGGAGGCTGTGGGCCATTGTATTGGTCTTTCACGATAGAAGACTAGAAACTGGGAAACCAAAGGTCAAAGGGACAGTGAGAAATTAAAGTTACTAATATTAGTAAGGAAGAAATACTGGAGAAATTAATGGGACTAAAAGCTGGCAAATCCCTTAGACCTGATGGTCTACATTCTAGAGTTCTGAAAGAGGTGGCTACAAAGATAGTGGATGCACTGGTTATGATCTGCAAAAATTCCGGAACAGTTGCAGTGTATTGGAAATGAAAAACTGCTGTTCAGAATCTCACACAATCACAGAATCACCTTGCTGAAGAGGCCCTTTGGCCCATCGAGTCTGCACCAAGATGTGAGAAACACCTGACCTACCTACCTAATCCCATTTACCAGCACCTGGCCCATAGCCTTGAATGTTATGACGTGCCAAGTGCTCATCCAGATACTTTTTAAAGGCTGTGAGGTGACCCAGGCAGTGCATTCCAGACCGTCACCACCCTCTGGGTAAAAAAGTTTTTCCTCACATCCCCCCGACCTTGAACTTATGTCCCCTTGTGACTGACCCTTCAACAAAGGGGAATAGCTGCTCCCTATCCATCCTGTCCATGCCCCTCATAATCTTGTACACCTCGATCAGGTCACCCCTCAGTCTTCTCTGCTCCAACGAAAGCAACCCAAGTCTATCCAACCTCTCTTCATAAATTAAATGTTTCATCCCAGGCAACATCCTGGTGAATCTCCTCTGCACCCCCTCCAGTGCAATCACATCCTTCCTATAATGTGGTGACTAGAACTGCACACAGTACTCCAGCTGTGGCCTCACCAAGGTTCTATACAACTCCAACATGACCTCCCTACTTTTGTAATCTATGCCTTGATTGATAAAGGTGTGTCCCAAATGCCTTCTTCACCAC
This sequence comes from Carcharodon carcharias, assembly GCF_017639515.1. NCBI lineage: Eukaryota > Metazoa > Chordata > Chondrichthyes > Lamniformes > Lamnidae > Carcharodon > Carcharodon carcharias. The sequence goes on from NC_054485.1 coordinate 58,556,330, forward strand.
CCCACTAACATGCCTATCTGCCTTCAGAGATCTATGGACACACATGCCAAGGTCCCTTTGTTCCTCAGAACTTCCTAGTGTCATGCCATTCATTGGAAGGAGTAATTTGACAAGGAAGTATTCAAAGTATATCACCTCTCACTTTTCAGGGTTAAATTCCATCTGCCACTTATCTGCCCATTTAATCATCCCGTCTATATCTTCCTGTAGCTCAAGACACTCAACCTCACTGTTAACCACCCGGCCAATTCAGGAAAGAAAGAAACAAAACCAGAAACCCACAGGCAAGTTAGCCTGGCATCAGTTGACAGGCAAAATGCTGGAATCCATTACAAAGGAAGTGATATCAGAGCACTTAGAAAATCATGATACGTCTAGGTAGAGTCAACATGGTTTTGGAAAAGGGAAATTATGTCTGACAAATCTGTTAGAGATTATGGAGTAAGTAACCACAGGCTAGATTAAGGAGCACCAGTGGACAGTTTTAAAAAGCATTTGATAAGGTACCACTTGAAAGGCTGTTACATGAGATAAGGTCCCATAGGAATGAGAGAAATATATTAGCATAGCTAGAGGATTGGTTAAAGATCAGAAAACACAATAGGCATAAATGGGTCATTTTCAGATTCACAGGCTGTCAGTAGTCAGGGGGGCTGCAATGTCAGTGCTGGGGTCTCAGCAATTAATAACTTAGATGAGTGGACCAAGTATAATATCCAAGGTTGCTGACACTATAATGTAAGCTATGAGGAGGGTGCAAAGAGATATAGATAGGTTAAGTGACTGGAAACAAGATGGTGGTGGATGGAGTGTGACATGGGAAAATGTGAGGTTATTTACTTTGGAAACAACAATAGCAAAACACAATATTCTTTACATAGTGAGAAACTATTAAATAGTGATCAAAGGGATTTTGGAGTCCTTGTAAAAGAAACACAAAGTTAACATAAAGGAACAGCAAGCAATTAGTAAGGAAAATGCTATGTTGGCCTTTATTATAAAGAGGTGTTGGAATATAACAGGAAGGAAGTCTTGCTGAAATTATACGGGTCTCTGGTGAGAGCACACCTGGAGCATTGTGCGCATTTTTTAAGCTCCATACCCGAGGAAAGATAAACTTGCTTTAGATGGTTTACAACAAAGGTTCATGAGATTAATTCCTGAGGTGAAAGGATAGCCCTATGAGAAGAAATTGAGTAGAATGGATCTACACTGTCTGGAGTTTACACAAATCAGATTTCTCATTCAAACATTTCTGTTCTAATGAAAGGTCATCAACCTGTAAGGTTAACTCTGTCACTCTGCAGATGCTGCCTGACCTGCTGAGTACTCCCAGAATTTCCTCCTTATATTCGAGCAGGTTGAGAGGCTGCTTCCCCGGCTGGCGAATCTAAAACTTGGAGACACAGACCCAGGAGAAGGGATCAGCATTTAAGATTGGGATGAGGAGAATTTAATTTACTAAAAGAGGGTTTTGAATCTTTGGAATTCTTACCCGGTGCTCGGTCACTGAGTATATTCAAGATGACGATCAGTGTTTTCTTGGAATCCAAGTGCAACAAGAAATTGGAGTTGATGTCAAAGATAAGCCATGATTTTATTGAATGGTGGTGCAGACATGAGAGGTTATATGGCCTAGTCCTGCTCCAGTTTCTGATATTCTTACTCCCAGGACAGGTACAGCATAGGGTTAGATACAGAGTAAAGCTCCCTCTACACTGTCCCCATCAAACACTCCCAGGACAGGTAGGAACAGGGTTAGACACAGACTAAATCTCCAGGTATGCTGTCCCCATCAAACAGTCCCAGGGCAGGTACAGCACAGCTTAGATACAGAATAAATCTATCTTTACTCTGTGCTTTGTGATCACAAGAAGAAGGAACAACATTGTAGCATCAACTTGATGAGTCAACAAAAGTGGCCTCTGGATTTCTCAAGACGTTGAGTCTTGGCTTGCAAAAATCTAAACTTTTTCACCTAATAGGTAATTGAAATTGTACGTTGAGTTTGCTACACCATAATGAAGGAATGGAGCTATTTAAATGCACTCTATTCCCAACATATTAATTGATAAATGTGGGTTTCTGTCCGTCTTTGGTTGTGTTCTTAGGTTTGAAGGCAGTTCAAACTTCTAAGGAGCCTCTATTGCTGAGCTGCTTCTCGGCATCTTAACCCAACCTCCTTTTGCATGGCTACACAGGAACCTGGGAGTAAGTGATCCATTTGCTGCCCAGGGAACAATATGTGGAACAAAATACCCTAAAAGTGAAGGAGATGTGAGAGAGAACTAGAAAATAGATTTGAAGTTGATCAAAAAGAGCCAAAGTGGATTAAGAGTCAAGATCATCTGGAATAATGCAAGCATACTAGCTGCAGAATGAGCAGAATTTTGCTGTCGATATGTTTAATATTTGATCTTTACAAGTCCATGCAAATACAAGCTGTGTCTGTGCCATTAATTTCTTAATAAATTTGCTAGGTGCTTTTTTTTTACAAAATTACCATATGCATTCTTCTCGTCTGCAGAGTCCTGCTGCTTATAAACAACATGAACAGTTACAATAATAGACAGGTACAGTGAAGCCTGTTAAAGGCCACAGGTATAAAATGATTGAACAACACAAATATAAAAATGACCATTCCCTGTAAGAGACAGAATCCATTTCTCAAGCCTGCAATAATCACAGTTTGAAACCACCCAAAAACCATCAACAGGCACTAACTGTGCAGAGGGGTGTAATTAATTACTTTTCAAAATTATCTCTTGGTGAAGAAACACATTTTAGTCACCTGGTTTTATTTTTAAGATGGTTGTTTGTAATGATTCAGTACCATTGGGAAAAGTTGGCTGTGTGCTGATGGGTTATATCCTTGTTGATGGGAGTCATATGAAGACTCACAGAAATATCAATGGCAGAATTTGCTCTGAAACACTCGTGCCATTCTCTTACTGAGAAGAGTAGAACTGAGTTTGAGAGCAGATTGTAGGACTGCCCTTTGGGAAAGAATGTGGCGTGGAGATGGTAAAAAAAACAACCATGACCCAACACTTAGGAGAAAGTTCCCTTTCGCCAGATTCACCTATGCACAAGATATATTTATACCATGCATAGGATGGTGGGCCTTTCAGCTAAGACCAGCAGTGGACCTCCCATCCCAAAAGAGGTTTGGACAAAAAGGTCGCACATCCTAGCTCAGCTCATGCATCAGGAGAAATATACAGTCTCTCTGATCACAATATCCAACTGTTGCTTAAGTAAGTCTAGAGTTTGCCCTTCACTACTACCCCCAGAGGTCCATTCCGGATAGTGGTTATTCTTTTTGGGCTGAACTTAGTGGCTTTAATCTGATTTGCCACAGTTTCATGGAAATTGTTTCTTGATTTTCCCTTACTGTTTTTTCTCTATAATTGATAGACCACAAGTGCTGGAGTGAAACACCGTCCCCACCCCCAGATCACCCCTCTCCAAGGGTGAGGTAGAGTCCATATCTCTATTAAACTTTCCAAATAACACAGAATTCCTTTGTTGAAACCTGTTTTGTGTGCACCTCAAATTACCTGCAAAGACAGCTGTTTAATTTGTTTCCTTATGCTAATTATATGGAATTTGACTTAAATCATTCAAGCCCCTATTTTAGTTAGAACACAGACTACTCTCTAATATCCTACAATCTACAGTAAACAGTGGAGTAGGTACAGCTGAAAGGAACTATTAAAAGTTGTTGGTTAAAACCATCACCACTGCATATACTGGTGAATGTTAAATTCTATCATGTATTTTAGTTGTGTGAACATCAATGCTTGCCCCTAAGATTTCTCACAAGTTTATGCCATCTTCTGACACCAACACATAGACCTTTTCATTGGGGAAGCTATTTTGCTCAGTTATTACAATAGTTTTCACAATCGGTTGGAGTTCGTTGCAAGTGCCGAGGTGAAATGCCAGACCCAACACTTGGTATTTCCACCATTGGCAATGTCAGCTGACCATCTAGAGGCGGGGCTAAGAAGTACTGGAAAATGAGGAAGCAAGAAGGAGCAGAGGCCATGGAGAAGTCATTCCTCCTATCAGCCAAGAGCGTGTCCTCATCAATCAATTGTATTGATGGCATTAAAAGCTCCAGCTAAGGAAGCTAAGATCAGGCAAATGGAGGTCACTCACCAGGCAGTCAAAGCCACTGCAGCTTCAAGCACCAACTCTTAACTGTTAACTGAGTCTGTTGCCTATTTTGAAAAATGTATTGCAGAGAAGCCCAGTGGTAATACTGTAACTTTTAGCAGAGGGGTATCTGCTTCTTGGTTGTTTAATTCAATTTGAATTCCTTCTTTTTATTCATTCAGAAAATATGTGTGTCACTGGCTGTGCCAGCATTTAATGCGCATTCCTTATTACTCTTGAGAAGGTGGTGGTGATCCACCTTTTTGAACTGCTGCAGTCCATGTGGTGAATATTCTCAGTACAATAACGATCTAGGGGCAGAGAGGGAAAATTGAAAGAGGGGAAATCAAAAAGCATGGAAAATCTCATTTGAAGTCAGTCCCTTTCACTATCCCTGTAGACCACCATCTATCCAAATCATCTCATCTCCCGAAGAAAGTCTCTTCAACCCTGCCTCCTAATATCTCTTTCTTAGGTTCAGTCTCAGTTGTTATTTGTAAAGTGCCTCTGAATGTAACATGCCTCTAATGTAGCCTTGGAAAACTCCACTAGAAACTTTGTGCTGGCTCTCTGACATCCTTTGGCTCAAATATTCACTTGGTGACTTCAAGCCTTCTGGTTTCCATTTATTTACAAGATGGACTGTAGGAGTGAACCTACCATCATCTTGAGGGAGGGGTGATAAGTTAACATTTGGATTGGAGACCCTTCAGATTGCAGATTTTAAGGGAGAGCCTACTCTCAGAGTTGGCCTGTTCATTAGTAGGAGTCTCGAAGCTTGGTGTTGTTCTGTACTAGTCTGTAGCCTCAGTGTTTGCCTCTTTTTGGGGTTTGAGGACTGCTCCCCCTTTGCTGAATCACTTTTAATTGGAGGTCTGATCGACAGGGTTACAATTCATCTTCTCATGACCCCTAAGCATCACTTCTCGCTGTCTCTATTGTATCCAATTCCTTCTCTGATGTTCAGATAATATCATCTATCCATTGTTTAAGCAGTTTACAGATAATCCCACTGAGACAGACTCTCTTCCCCTTACCTTTTCACTAATTCTATTAACTAAGTCTTCTTCTTTAATTTTTTCCATTTCTGACAAAGGATCTCCACCCGAAATGTTATCATCTCAGAGCTGACCTGTGGGACAGTTGGGAAATGGTGACTCTGTTCCCTGCTTTGTGCCTTGTATAACCAGCAAGTAATCCTAGACCAGATAGAGCGTGACCAAGTGCTGAGTGAAGCTCATTTTAAACTGCCTATCAATATTTCCTCAGACAGTTATTCCTGAGTGCCAGCTTCACTTATGCTCTTTATGATCTCATCTACCCAGTGCCAATTTATAACAAACTTGAGGCAGATTTGAAGCATATGAACAATCCTACCCACCAGGACTGAGATCGTGACAACTCCTTTCCCAAAAAGACATTTAGACCAAGAAAAGAGAAGAGATTAAACTGAACATCAATGTTCCCTCTAATTTCTCTGAGTTGTACATGGCCTGTTTGTTGCACTGCATGATCCCTTTAAGATTGCTGTCTGGTGGCACATATGCCCATCTTACAGTTTGGTTACCATCTTAATTGGTTGTTTGCAGCCTGTAAGTTTCCTCCGAGGTAAATTCCAGATTTATGCGTGGTTGTACACCCACACAGCTTAGTGGGAGCATTGATCACCATCCGTTTAGGATTGGAACCCAAGCCACTGAGACTCTGCCTTTACCTTTTGCCTTTGATTTCTTCCTGTGTGCCTTATCTAAGTGTTTGGACTCTGGACTCTGATAGCCCACAGCCTTCTCTTACATATTAATCTAGGGTCAGAAAAATAATGTTGTAATAACTGGCCCAGTGGGTCTGTACTTCAGTAAGAACTGTCCTGAGAGCTTTTGTTGCCAAGTTGATATTGAGTTGAAATTCCTTAAAGTTCTCTGGGTGACTCAATGGAAGCAGAGATGGCAGAAACATTAAGTTAATATATACATATATATTTTTAATATGTATTTAATATATGGTGAACATATGAATACATATGTCAACTCAGAAGCCTCGTGAAAGGGTTAATGCCTTCTGTTCCCCCTCTACCTCAGTTTTGCTTTCCTCTTCCCTTGAATTTTTTCCCCATTCTTTGCCCTTGCCCCCTTCCATGTTGCTAGCTTGCAGTCGGCGCACTTTGCGATGTGAAGTAAGTTCTGCCCAGTCTTCTCAAGATGACAAGTCCAGGCTACAAGACAGAGAAAGTAATGACTCCCTTGGCCGCAGGCAGAATTTGTGGTAATTGTAAGGAAGCAGATTTCCTACAAACTCATCTTGATAACTCCAGGGAATATAGAAAGAAACCGTTTTGGTGGAGTGTTCAAACACTTGCAAAACTGAATGTTCTAATGTTGCTGAACGTTATCCAGGGAAAGAAAGACTGTGCTTAAAGCTTTGTCATCAATCACTCACAACACCAGCACTGTGAGCTATGGCTTTCCAATTGGTCGATAACCTTTCAAATTACACAATAAAATGACTGTGTTTGCAAATGAGTCATTTGACTATATTTGCATGTGTCTCTTTCTTACCTGTATTACTAAATGTCAAGGTAACAGTTGTGGATTATCTTCAATAGAATACGCCAGAACAACGAAATTTAACTCATGGCTGGAGTTTCTGGATTTCCAAACCATTTACCATTGAACATTAATAGGCAACCAGGGCCGGGATTTTTTGGCCCTGCCCACTGCCGGAATCTTCCGGTTCCGCTGAAAGTCAATGGCCTTTTGGCTGGCCCACCACATCCCCTGCAGCAGATCCCGCCATGGCGTGGCCAGAAAATCCCGGCCCAAGTTTTAGCTTTCTCTTCAGAGAAGAGGTTGGTGGAGGGTAAATGTTGTTTATTATTTATTGTGTTTTTTTCTGTTCAAGGAACATCTCAATAATATCAACCTTTTTGTCCAAAGGTAATAGGCTGGATTAAATGCTGATCTCTGCACCCAGCTTAAGTGTTGTGGGCGTGCCACTCCTGCTTGGCTGGCTCACCCCACTTTAAGTTTTTGGCCAATTTGGCCCCCATTCCTGGAGGGCGTCTACCTCAGAGACAGTCAGCAGCTCTGGAATATAGACAGCACCACCAGGAGCAGTGGCCACTGCCAGTACTGCACTGAAGGCATCGAGGAGGCATTCAGCAATGGACTGGATCCCCAGGTAAGTCCAGGATCTGGCAGGGGCAGGGTTGGCAGCAAGGAGGACAGGACAGGGAACAAAGGTGGGCACGGAAAGGGAAAACCAGGGGGGGATTGGGGACCTCCGACTGCCACTGGTGGCCCGGAAAGGAGGCACATCCCTTTCACTGGCCAGCAGCCCATAGGGTCAAACCTGCTGGCTGCACCTTAGGCGCAGGCCTCTTGCTCTGCCCGCTAAATCAGATGAGGCCCTTAAGTGGACATTAATTGGTTGACAACCTCAACTGGACAGGCCACTCGACGAGGTGTCTCCGAGGGAGGTCCTAGCTGCTTGTAAAATCGCGGTGGGAGCAGGTGGGCCGGTGGCGTCCACGCCACTATGGCACGGTGCCCTATTTTCTGGGTCCACCCACCTGCTCTCCTGCCTGGGGTGGCCTGTAAAATTCAGTCCAATGTCACTTTCACTGATAGGGATAACCCCCAGCTCTTTCTAGGAATCAGCTTTTATTTGACCAGGTTTAACTCTCTGGAGATGCTAGTTTTATCCTAGGCTTCAAGCATTGTTTAAACAGTCTCACTAGAATATCATAGAAAGAGCCCAAAGCAAGTAGAAAATATTTTAAGTTTAAAAAAAATTCTCAGCTTTTTCAAATGCTTGATGATCCTACATGACAGCTTAGTTTAGGTGCTGCTCCGTGTAATAAGATAACGTGACAGACCCAAATGGAGCTATAGGGCTGGGTTTAACACTCCCCCACTGATAGGTTTGAAGGTGGGGGAGCTAGTTAAATCCAGCAGGCAGCCTGCCCACCACCCACCCATCCCTACCCCCTCCAAAATTATACCATTGGAGTGGGCGTGGTGTTGGACAGGGGCTATCCCTCTCTAACAGGTTCCCTAGACACATCGGACCTGGCTTCTCAAATGCCAACCCCACCCGCTCTCCCCTTGGCACCACTGCTCCCTGCCACCCCCCCCCCCTCCCCCCCACCCCTTTCCAGGACCTGTCAGATTGGCAGCCAGTGAAGCCCAAAACTTTAGCTAGGGTGGGACTGGGTGGATACGCTGGTAATGGTGTGGGCAATCTGCAACCTCGTAAAATTCAACCCATAAAGTCAGGCAGCACCTACTCCATTTGTTGAGGCCTTTCTGCCTGGAGGAACATACAAACAGGAGGAGGCCATTCAGCCTTTCAAGCCTGTTCCACCATTCAATGAGATCATGGCTGATCTGCAACCTAACTCTACCTACCCATCTTTGCTCCGAGTTCCTTAATACCTGTGGCTAACAAAAATTTATCAATCTCGGATTTAAAATTTACAATTGGTCAAGCACCATATGTCATTTGGGGAAGAGAGTTCCAAACTTCTTTCATCCTTTGCATGTAGAAGTGTTTCTTAATTTCACTCTGGAGAGATGTAGATAATTAGGTGTTTAATTTTTAGACTGTGCTCCCTCATCCTAGACTCCCCAAACAGTGGTAATAGTTCCCTCAATCAACTCTCTGTTTCCCTGTCCAGGCTTCATTCCATTAATAACACTCCTTACTTTGCCGAATAGAAACCCCCTGCGCATCAGTGAATCATTGGACTGTTTGAAGCAGCTAGACCAAGGAGGTTACAGATTTGGTACCCGACCAATTCTAAGCTGGATGATCTCATGGGATCACAGCGGTTGACTTGGCAATGAGTTTCCATGTTCCCAAGAAAGAAAGACAGGGAAAATATCACCAAAGATTTCTGCTCCCATTTGAACCCACTCCGGAAAGTGTACAGGCATGCTGAGAGTAGGTAAGGGCAGGAATTGGGTTGGCTATGAGTCCCAGCATTGTGGATCCATACGAAAGCTTTATCCAAGAGCAAGAGAGCGAGGGAATGTGCAGCCATCACCTTTAAAAATGGAGGCTGAGAAAATTAACAGAAATTGAAAAGCTAAATATCCCCTCACTGAAGCAACTCTTTGTCAAACACTGATGGAAGCCCCTAAAAGATGGTCTGTCTCTTGTTATCTGTTAGCATTCTGAGTGAAAATGTTACATTTATGTACAATATAGAGATGCTTAATGCACTTAGTACTTCACAAAGACAGTGCAATCAAGGCTAACAATAAGTGCATCATATTCTGAACAAACTTTACAAGACAGTTATTAATTATTATATCAAACCAATGTTGAGGCATCTGACAGTTTGATAGTAAAACCACATTACTTATACAAGAAGAAAATGCCCTTTTAACAGTAAGTCATCTGATGAGTTGGATCTTAATTTGATGATAAAACTGCATAAAGTTCTTGATAAAAAACCATCTCAGTGCTCGTACAAAATTGGTTTTCAGTCCCAGCCTTAAATCTGCAAAACAGCTTTCATACAATAGGTGAAGTATGATTCCCATCAACTTGTGAATACCATGGACATCTTTTGAAACAAGAGATGCAGTTGAGCCATCTACTCTGCTGTGTTGGAACACCTCAACAGTGGCAGGCCAAATGTTGGTAACCATTCCCCACCTCCCCTGCCATTTATCCAATTGTCTAAACACTTGCAACTTCAGTTGATAGCTGGTCTGTTTTAGACTACAGCCAATGGTCCATCATGTCTTGGCCAGAACCTAGCACAGTCAACCTTTACACTTCAAATAGTCAAGAATCAACACTGGGTTGGCTCTGCTCTTTTGCAGTGATGTGGAACATGGTGAGATCACAGCTACATGAGTGACAGTGCTACATTTCTGCCATAATTACACAAAATATCACATTTAATTATACCTTATCAATTCGCTCATTGCCACATCTCTGAGTCCATAGAATCTTGAAGGTGAAGATGGAGGAAGAGAATTGCAGATCTTTAGATCCTTGAGTTCCTCATCAACGATGCCATTCAAGTTCTTCATGGATTTCCCCAGGAGATCACTGTGAGCATCTACAAAACCATAAAGTGCTTACCTCGAAGATTTTCTGTCTTTTTCCAGTTTCTTTTTTATAATTGGTGGTCTCCAATCGCCTTTCATTTTACATCACGATTCTCAGAAATCCACCATTAATCGTTATTATTGTCCTTATTCCTTTAAAATCTGCACATGGTGAAGGTTAATGGCCATTGGCCAGAGTTAGACTCACAACTTCCTGAAAGACGTCAGGTAACATGTAGGGTCTAATTTCTCATCTTTTCAGGCACTGTGAACTCCAGTGCCGATGGTATGTTCTCAGATGCAGATTGAGTTATTTCTTCAGGTCTTGGTGAACTCTCTGGTCTGGTCTCATTGTCACCATTGAGAAAATGGACAGTGATTCAGAATACTTTTAACAATTTGCTAATGTGAACTTTTAATTTCTTCTTGGGGATCGGAATGGCACCATGTCGGATTTTCATTGGCTAGTTGGCGATTGGAATAGCTCATCTTTGGGGCCTCCTTCTGTGCCAATGGTGCAAGGGTAGAGTTTGCGACTGGGCCTTATCCAAGCACGAGAGATACTTTCACTCTTCTGGAACTTTTATGTGACTTGGAACAAAGCTGGTTTCAGTATCTTTTGAACAGACAGCACTGAGTATTATCGCTGTGTTTGACCGACAGTTTGGGAGATTTTCTGGATCTAAGATCCATAGTGCAGCTAATTGAAGAAAAATGAAACAGTAGCCCTTCTGATTCCTCTGCTGCCTGACACCAAAATCCATTGGTCAGAGTTCCAGATTTCTGGAACATACACTATTGCAGTGTGTATTCCTGTGAGTCAACAAAGTTGAAGATGGAAAGACCATGCAAAAATTCTATTATCTAGGATGCAATGAAAAAAAATTGTGAAGCAGTGGAAATTAGAAGAAGAGATTGGATTGGTTGGGACTGTGCAATAGATCTCAGTCAAAGCATGGCAACTTCATTGAGAGTGCAAGGCATGGGAAAAGCTGTCTGTATTGTCATGCCTGAGACCTAACCTCAGTTATCTGTTGGAAGTCTGCAGAAGGGTGAAAAGTAGCTGGTTATCGGGTTTCAGGATGCTAAAGGATAGGTGCCTATGCCAGTGCAAAGGATACAAAGATATTTAGCATGCCTTCTCATAATCTCATTCGTAGGAGGGCGCTCATGCTCAGAGACATTTGGTAAGGCTTTGGTGGGATCATGGGATTGTTACATTAAACAAGCAGGGGTCAGGAAGGAACATTGTCCTGGTAAAAAGGGTCAACACACTTGCCAAGTGGTCTGAATACCAACATCTTCCACCACCTCTGAGAGAGAACCTTTATAGCTACATTCCGAATGCATTAAATTGAAGCAAAGTCTTAAGGGAAAAGCCAAAGGAATTCTAGCTGGCTGGGGTTCTTTATAATCATACTGAGACAAGAAAACATGATAGCAATGACGACAGAGTGCATAGCGATATCTACCTATCAATCTACTCCTGGGACTGGTTTCTCTACAGCCTGAATTTTATGGCTTCCCTTGACGATCCATTTGACTGCTTACGCCAACTAGTACCAAATTCTTCAGTATTTTTGGTGGGTTTAGTTGTTGTCCTGTGTGTACAGTGCTATCAGAAACAGGAAGGTTTAGCTTTACACTACGATGGTGTAAGGTTCTCTCTCTATTGCACGATATCCCTTGTACATACAAAAGCAATTTTCCCAGATATTTGAATGAGTGCAGATGTTTGAAGAGTTTACTCACACTTCCAAGGTCAATGGAAATAAATGAAATAACAGACACTAGCAATAGCAGCGGTTGGTTGAATTGCACATACAGTATTTACAGCCACCTCTTGGCATTCTGATGATATGCACTCGTTCTGGTCCAGTCATCTGATATATTTAGTGGCCAGCAGGCCCTGTGCTGCTGTCCAGCGAGGACTGAGAGAGACGGCGAGTGATAGGAGCCACTGTCGAGTCCACAAGAGATGAAGACGGGAAGAGTTTGTACCAGCCAGTAACCAGGGTCGACAGGTCGAGCTCTTCCAATAGGATTTGGGCCATTCCCATGAAATACTTGTGGTCCATACGACCATAATCACCCCATACTATGACCTGAAAGTATATCAGAAGCAACAATTTAATCAGCAGAATTAGTAAAACAAGGGGACATTTTTATTTAAAAAAATAGAGTTTGGGGATTAATCCTGTGAATTCTTTGCTCAGAAGTCAAGAAATATCAATGGTAGAAAAGAAACGCATTCCCATAACAGGTGCTGAGTGTTAGGAAGAAACTTCCTGCTACACTGTCCCCATCAAACACTCCCAGGACAAGTACAGCACGGGGTTAGATACAGAGTAAATGTCTCTCTACACTGTGCCCATCAAACACTCCCAGGACAGGTACAGCATAGGGTTAGATACAGAGTAAATGTCTCTCTACACTGTCCCCATCAAACACTCCCAGGACAGGTACAGCATAGGGTTAGATACAGAGTAAAGCTCCCTCTACACTGTCCCCATCAAACACTCCCAGGACAGGTTCAGCACAGGGTTAGATACAGAGTAAAGCTCCCTCTACACTGTCCCCATCAAACACTCCCGGGGCAGGTACAGCATGGGGTTAGATACAGAGTAAAGCTCCCTCTACACTGTCCCCATCAAACGCTCCCAGGGCATGTACAGCATGGGGTTAGATACAGAGTAAAGCTCCCTCTACACTGTCCCCATCAAACACTCCCAGGACAGGTACCGGACCTTTGGTCAGTCAGTGTGACCCCAGCACCAGTGGATCCTTGAGGGTCACTCAAAGAACAATAGGGGAGGAAGGCATGTCCTTCCAAAGAGACTCAGCAACACAGTAACAGCTTGAATGTGCTATAACTTAATAGATTTAGATATCCAACTGGACAATCGGAACCTCACTTCTGATGGTTAGACAGATGTGAATTAACCATGTTACTCACACACATTGCTGACCATTGTAGCCAATCAGAGTTGACACACCATTCCTGAAACACTTGGGTTGAAAACTTCAATACCCTCCACCCTTAACTGGCATCACTGATGAACTATAGGGTTAACATAGTGAGAGGCGCCAGCACATTTGGTCAGCCAAACATGTTTATTATGTACATGGGCTGGCTGAAAACTGGGGAAACCCACACAATGTACTTTGGATGTAGATGACCAACACTGACCAGTCCCTGAACTTGGGTTTGAACAGCACAGTGACACTGTGCCCCAGCTACTGAATCTACTCAGATAGGGCATTGATAGAGATTAACTAAAAGCCACATTAATTACTTTGCATGTGACATATTTCAAAATTTACATGTAAATGATCTAACTGCCATTACAAAGATGTGGTTGCAGGGTGACCAAGGCTGGGAATTGAATGTTCAAGGGTTTTCAATATCCAGGAAAGACAGGCAAAAAAGAAAAGGAGGTGGGGCAGCGCTGTTAATAAAGGATGAAATCAGTCCATTAGCAAGAGAGGATCTTAGATCGAAAGATCAAGATGTAGAATCAGTTTGAGTGGAGCTAAGAAACAGCAAGTAGCAGCAAACTTTGGTATGAGGCTACCAAATAATAATGGTGATGTAGGGGACAGTATAAATCAGGAATTTAGAGGTGTGTGTAACAAGGATAATGCAGTAATCATGGGGGACTTCAATTTACATATAGACTGGGTAAACCTAAGTAGCACTAATGCTGTGATAGACAAATTCCGTGAATGTATACATGATGGTTTTCTAGAACTGTACATTGAGGAGCCAACTAGACAATGGGCTATTCCAGATCTCGTATTATGCAATGAGAAAGGGTTAATTAATAATCTTGTTGTAAAGGAGCCTCCAGGGAAGAGTGAGCATAATATGTTGAATTTTACATTCAGTTTCAAGTGTAGTTCAAACAGAAACTAGGATCTTAAATCTAAACAAAGAAAACTATGAAGGTGTGAGGGGTGAATTGGCTGAGGTAGACTGGGAAGCTACATTAAGAGTAATGACAGTAGACAGGCAATGGCTAGCATTTAAAGAACGAATACATGCTTCACAACAAATTTACATTCCTTTGAGGCACAAAAACCCAACAGGAAATATGATCCAACCATGGCTAACAAGAGAAGTTAAAACTTGTATTGAATCAAAGGAAGAGGCTTCTCAAGTTGCCAAAAAAGTGGTAAGCCTGAGAATTGGGAGCATTTTAGAATTCATCAAAGGAGGACCAAGAAACTGATAAAGAAAGGGAAAATAGAATATCAAAGTAAACTAGTGAGAAACATAAAAATGGACCGTTGATGCTTCTATAGGTATGTAAAAAGGAGAAGATTGGCAACAACAAATGTGGGCCCACTACGGGCTGAAACAGGGGAATTTATAATTGGGAATAAGGAAGTGAAAAGAAACTAAATAAATACTTTGTGTCTGTCTTCACAGAATATAAAAAAAACCCTCTGAAATACTCAAGAACCATGGGACTAACAAGAGTGAGGAACTGAAAGAAATTAGCATTAGCAAAAAAGTAGTACTGGAGAAATTAATGGGACTGAAAGCTGATAAGTCCCCGGGGCCTTTTGATCTACATCTCAGAGTGTTGAAAGAGGTAGCTATGGAGATTGTGGATGCATTGGTGATCATCTCCCAAAATTCCAAAGACTCTACAATGGTTCCCGCAAATTGGAAGGTAGCAAACGTGACCCCACTGTTTAAAAAAGGGAGAGAAAAAATAGGGAACTATAGAGCTGTTAATCTGACATTAGTAATAGGGGAAATGTTAGAATTTATTTTAAAGGATATGATAATAGGAGACTTAGAAAATAATGATAGGATTGGGCAGAGTCAACATGGATTTATGAAAGGGAAGTCATGTTTAACAAACCTGTTGGAGTTTTTTGAGGATGTCACTAGCAGAATAGATAAAGGGGAACCAGTGGATGTGGTGTACTCGGATTTTTAGAAGACTTTCGATAAGGTCCCACATAAGAAGTTAGTAAACAAAATTAGAGCACATGGGATGGGGGTAATATTCTGGCATGGATTGAGAACTGGTTAATGGACAGAAAGCAGAGAGTAGGAATAAATGGATCTATTTCAGGTTGGCAGGCAGTGACTAGTGGGGTATCACAGGGATCTGTGCTCGGGCCCCAGCTATTCACAATTTATTTCAATGATTTGGATGTAGGTATTAAATGCAATATTTCCAAGTTTGCTGATGACACAAAACTAGGAGGGAATGTGAGTTGTGAGGAGGATGCAAGGAGGCTTCAAGGGAATTTAGACAGCCTAAGTGAATGGGCAAGAACATGGCAGATGGAATATGATGTGAAACCTGGATGTCCTTGTTCATGAGTCACTGAAAGCTAATCAGGTGCAGCAAACAATTAGGAAAGCGAACAGTACATTGGCCTTTATTGCAAGAGGATTTCAGTACAGGGGTAAGGATGTTTTGCTGCAATTTACAACACAGAAACAGGCCATTTACTCCAATCAATCCATGGCAGTGTTTATGCTCCACCCCTGTTGGTCATCTCCAATCAGCATTACCCTCCAACTCCTCTCTCTCTCTGTTTACCTAGCTTTCCCTTAAATACATCTGTGCTATTCACCTCAACCATTACTTCTAGTAACAAGTAATACAATTTGGACAGTAAAGATGAACTCCTGGTGATAGGGAATGTGAGGTCCATTTTTGAGGGCAATTAATAAAACTGGAGCTCAGTGATTCTTTATTAACAGATTGCAAAGAACATTTCTCAGGGTATTAGTGTCACTGGCAACAGGTGCCCATTTCTAATTGTCCTGTGAAGATTGGTCCTTCTTCTTAAAGTTTTCAATCACTATAAACATGACTAAATGTTTTGCCAAGTCATTTCAGAGGGCAATTAAAAGGCAATCACATTGATGTGGGTCTGGAGTGACATTTAGGCCCAGACCAGGTAAGCACAGCTGGTTTCTCTTCCTATTGGACATAAGTGAACCAGATGGGTTTTTATGATAATCTGATGGATTCTATTCACTTTTAATAATACCAGCTTTTTAATTCCCAAATTATTTAGGCTGAGTTGAAATTCTCCAGACTCCATGGCGAGGTTTGAACTCATGCTGTCTGGATTATTAGATGGCCATTACCTGACTGCACCCTACTCCAGTGAATGACTGTCAGCAACAATCACAGCACTGACCTGTAAAACCTTTCCTTGTGGGCCCTCATCGAACAGCAAGGCTTGTTGGTATACGGGATCCAGAGACTTCTTTGATAACTTGGTTTTCCTCTTTGCTATACACACACCGCTCTCCAGGAGGTACACCTTAATATATGGGGCTGCAATACACAAGATTCAAGCTATTAGCAGCAGGCACTGGAAAACTGACATTCAACACAGAGCAGTCGAAAGGTGGCGACTCCTTTTCAAAAAAGGGAAAAAAAAAACTTGCATTTATATAGCACCTTCCAGAATACAGGACATCCTACAGCACTTTACAGCTAATGAACTACTTTTGAACTGTGGTCACTGTTGTAATTTCAGAAGCACAGTAGCCAATTTGCACACAGCAAGCTCTCTGAAAAACGATGAGGGAATGGCCAGATAATCTGCTTTAGTGATGCTTGTTGAGGAATTAATATTGGTCGGGACACCAGGGAGAACTTCCCTGCTCTTTGTGGAAAAGTGCTGTGAGATTTATTTCGTCCACATGAAAGATAAAACAGAAATTCGGTTTAATATCTAATCTAAAAGATGGTACATTCGACAGTGCAGCACTCTCTCAGTAATAGCAGCTGAGGCAGGGGCTGTAGCTCAGTAGGGAGGCCAGGGCTGGTGGTCACCTAAACCAAACATGTACAGGATGACATCAGCATGCACGAGGATGATGTCACCACATGCGGGGATAACATCATCGCACACAGAGATTCTGTGCAGTTGATGGTGGGGGGTGTACGTGGGGGTGGAGGGTGTGGGTGGGGGGTGAAAAAAACAGTATCAAAACAAACTTGACCTTTATATCTCTATTGCATCGAGGCTGCTGCAGAGGGGAAAGGAAGGAGCACAGACCCTGCCAGACTAACGGTCAAAATAGTGGATGTGAAGCTATCTGGTATCAGCCAGTATCCAGACAGATAACAACTGGACTTTACCGTACAAAACCAGGTGTCTGGCCAAATATGGCTCAGTGATGGGTAGGTGCTCTAGCCTGAGTCAGAGAGTTGTGAGTTGAAGTGACTTTAGGCAGACACTTCATTATAGAATTGAGGGTAAGATGGAGTGAGGTAACAGGATAGGAGTGAGGGTAAGATGGAGTGAGGTAACAGGATAGGAGTGAGGATAAGATGGAGTGAGGTAACAGGATAGGAGTGGAGGTAAGATGGAGTGAGGTAGCTGGATAGGAGTGAGGTTAAGATGGAGTGAGGTAACAGGATAGTAGTGGAGGTAAGATGGAGTGAGGTAACAGGATAGTAGTGGAGGTAAGATGGAGTGAGGTAACAGGATAGGAGAGAGGGTAAGATGGGATGAGGTAGCTGGATAGTAGTGGGGGTAAGATGGAGTGATGTAACAGGATAGTAGTGGGGGTAAGATGGAGTGAGGTAACAGGATAGTAGTGGGGGTAAGATGGAGTGAGGTAACAAGATAGTAGTGGAGGTAAGATGGAGTGAGGTAACAAGATAGTAGTGGAGGTAAGATGGAGTGAGGTAACAGGATAAGAGTAAGGGTAAGATGGAGTGAGGCAGTTGGATAGTAGTGGGGGTAAGATGGAGTGAGGTAACAGGATAGGAAAGAGGGTAAGATGGGATGAGGTAGCTGGATAGTAGTGGGGGTAAGATGAAGTGAGGTAACAGGATAGTAGTGGGGGTAAGATGGAGTGAGGTAACAGGATAGTAGTGGAGGTAAGATGGAGTGAGGTAACAGGATAGTAGTGGAGGTAAGATGGAGTGAGGTAACAAGATAGTAGTGGAGGTAAGATGGAGTGAGGTAACAAGATAGTAGTGGAGATAAGATGGAGTGAGGTAACAGGATAGGAGTGAGGGTAAGATGGAGTGAGGTAGCCAGATAGGAGTGAGGGTAAGATGGAGTGAGGTAGCCAGATAGGAGTGAGGGTAAGATGGAGTGTGGTAGCCGGATAGGAGTGAGGGTGAGATGGAGTGAGGTAGTTGGATAGTAGTGAGGGTAAGATGGAGTGAGGTAGCCGGATAGGAGTGAGAACAAGATGGAGTGAGGTAGCTGGATTGGAGTGAGGGTAAGATGGAGTGAGGTAGCCGGGGAGGAGTGAGGGTAAGAGGGAGTGAGGTAGCCGGATAGGAGTGAGAACAAGATGGAGTGAGGTAGCTGGATTGGAGTGAGGGTAAGAGGGAGTGAGGTAGCCGGATAGGAGTGAGAACAAGATGGAGTGAGGTAGCTGGATTGGAGTGAGGGTAAGAGGGAGTGAGGTAGCCGGATAGGAGTGAGAACAAGATGGAGTGAGGTAGCCGGGGAGGAGTGAGGGTAAGAGGGAGTTTGGTAGCTGGATAGGAGTGAGAACAAGATGGAGTGAGGTAGCTGGATTGGAGTGAGGGTAAGATGGAGTGAGGTAGCCGGGGAGGAGTGAGGGTAAGAGGGAGTGAGGTAGCCGGATAGGAGTGAGAACAAGATGGAGTGAGGTAGCTGGATTGGAGTGAGGGTAAGAGGGAGTGAGGTAGCCGGATAGGAGTGAGAACAAGATGGAGTGAGGTAGCTGGATTGGAGTGAGGGTAAGAGGGAGTGAGGTAGCCGGATAGGAGTGAGAACAAGATGGAGTGAGGTAGCCGGGGAGGAGTGAGGGTAAGAGGGAGTTTGGTAGCTGGATAGGAGTGAGAACAAGATGGAGTGAGGTAGCTGGATTGGAGTGAGGGTAAGATGGAGTGAGGTAGCCGGATAGGACTGGGGATAAAACGGAGTGAGGTAACGGGGACAGGAGTGCGGGTAACAGGAGTGAGAGTAAGATGGAGTGAGGTAGCTGGATAGGAGTGAGGTTAAGATGGAGTGAGGTAGCTGGATAGGAGTGGGGATAAGATGGAGTGAGGGAACCAGATAGGAGTGAGGTAACAGGATAGGAGTGAGGGTAAGATGGAGTGAGGTAGCCAGATAGGAGTGAGGGTAAGATGGAGTGAGGTAGCTGGATAGGAGTGGGGGTAAGATGGAGTGAGGTAGCTGGATAGGAGTGGGGATAAGATGGAGTGAGGGAGCCGGATAGGAGTGAGGTAACAGGATAGGATTGAGGTAGCCGGATAGGAGTAGGGGTAAGAGGGAGTGAGGTAACAGGATAGGAGTGAGGGTAAGATGGAGTGAGGTAGCCGGATAGGAGTGAGGGTTAATTTGGAAAGTCTGTTGCGACTGAAAAGCTAAATTTATAATAAAAGCAGAAAATGCTGGAAAAACTCAGCAGCTCTGGCAGCATCTGTGGAGAGAGAAACAGAGATAATGTTATGAGTCCGGAGCAGCTACTAATAGTGGCATAAAAATCAGATTGCAGAATGTGTTAATGGCAGAACCAAGGTCAGTGCTCTCTGACAGCAAAACCTAAGAACAAATTACAGACTGGCTCTGTGCAGGGCCGATCACCTTCTTTAGTCTTTAACATCATTAACACTCCTTTTGCCTTGTGTCCATTACATCTTTGTCAAATTTCTCCTTAGCTCCCACCTATTTTGCTTTTATTAACCTAAATTTATATTTGTGGTGAAGTACAACAGGAAATGCGAAGATTAAAAAATTGATTGGTTTTTGTTTTTCATTTTAGAAGTTTCTGTTTGAGTCACTTAGGAACTTGTCTGTTCACTGTGGCTTTGGCAGCAGCTGTAACACCAAGGATCCACCTTGAATCTGGCATCTTCTCTGCCCTACACCAAATGGGAATCGGACTGGAATCGTCGAAATGGCCAAGCAGGAGGGGAATCATGGTGTCAGTCTGCCCTCTGGTGGTGATAAGATTGGATAACGCTATAGTAAAATGTTTGTTATCCAGCATGCTCCAGGTGTGGATGGTGCCAATTAATCAAAAATGTCAGTGAACAGGGATTCAGGCTGGTCAAGAAAAGGAATGGGAATCTGGGGAGAACCATAACAGGAACTTTGAAACTTCAGGCTAGGAGACAAATTGACTCCACTGTAATTGTACTTCTGATTCAGGTATTGAGAGCAATTATAAAATATTAGTCTTTCTACATTTCACTGCAATCAATACCTGGTAGAAAATTGTTGTTGTTTTAGCTAATATATTTTATGTAACATGTTCCCACCTTCTGTCATTTTAAAAGTGTGCTGAGTTGGCTATGCTTTCAACCCACATAACCCTGCTTCTCTTCTGCCTGGTGTCACCTTTTTGCAAAGTACTCTGAGGCTCTGTTCACACTGTATGGAGCAAAGGCCAGCGGTGTCTGTACCAGGAGCTCTTAGCTAGTGGATTGAGGTGACCCGTCAGCACTGGAAAACCTTCTGGATAACTTCTGAATGGTTTCCAGTTGGTAAAGTGACTATTTGGGGGATATCAGAAGTTGCAGATAATAGACGGAATGCCAGACACAGTTTGCTGTATGAGAACTTTGCTGGGGTCCGAAAGAGACTGCAAAGTGGGTGTAAAGTGACTTATTTATCAAAGGAACTATGAAAAAGTTAGATTGATTGAACAATTCTAGTGCTGCCAAATCATTTAAAGGCAAGTAACTCAAAATGACCACAACTCAGCAGCAGATGAAATTTGTTAATACACCTTCTCAGATAGTGAATATTTAAAGAATCTCCCATGGTGCTGCTCACAGGTAGTGTGAACCAATAATGTGATGATTTGCTTCTGATGTAGTTTCCAAGCGCTCACTTGACTTGACCATTAAAGGTGACTTCTCCCATTGGGAACAGGTGTTCTAAATTGAAATAACCTATAGAAGAATAGAATCAGCAGTGTGTTGGACCACTCTCCACTTGCTTGAATGAGTGCGGCTCCAACAACAATCAAGAAGCTCAAAACTATCCATTGACAAAGAAGCCTGCTTGATTGGCACCCCATCCACCATCTTAAATATTCACTCCTTCCATCACTGATGCACAGTAGCAGCAGTGTGTAACAGGTACAAGGTTCACTGCAGCAACTCACTAAGGCTCCTTTGACAGCACATTTCAAACCCACAACCTCTATCTAGAAGGACAAGGGCAGCAGATAGATGGGAACACCACCACCTGCAAGTTCCCCTCCAAGTCACTCACCATCCTGACTTGGAAATATATTGCCGTTCCTTCACTGTCACTGGGTCAAAATCCTGGAACTCCTTTCCTAACAGCAATGTGGATGTACCTACACCACATGGACTGCAGTGGTTCAAGAAGGCAGCTCAACACCACCTTCTCAAGGGCAATTAGGGATGGGCAATAAATGCTGGCCCAGCCAGTGATGCCCACATTCCATGAATGAATAAATTTTTAAAAATAGAGGCTAAATGATGCTATTGAGGAATGTTTCTATTGATTTGCAGTTACTGGTAAATTCCTGGCTCCTACCTTAAGGCATAACAGTAAAAACCAGCAAGAAGTAACTGTTTTTTCATTTTTTTTCAAAGCTGCTAATTATTCATTGGCTGTTTCCCTGACTGTTCAGTTGATATTTGAACCAATTAGGTGCAAGTGTCTTTGTGACCGAGACATTTTTAAACATGGTGCTTCGAGCTGCATTATTTTAAACTGTGAGGTTTTGAATGGAATATTTTGGACAGTGGGAGCAGGCTGTCAATGTAATTAGTGCAGTCAGTGCGATTGTCCAGACATAGATCTCAATTTCTACCTGATGTACAACAGTAACTGTCACTTGATTCCTCAGGAACTGCCAAAACAGATTAGCTGGTCATTATCAGATTGCTTTTTGTAAGAGCTCATTCCAGAAATACCTGATTGATTCTGGAGCACTTTGGGGCACACTAAAGTCACTCATTGATTGAACAAAATGCAGGAAACACTGAACTCAAAAACATGTCAAAGAAAAGCAATTAAACCTGTTAAAGTTGTGACTGTCTCTGACTCAGTTAGAGCAATGCACTCATTACCTGGTACAGTGACTGTCAGATCATAAAATCATAGAAACTTACAGTAAAGAAGGAGGCCATTCAGCCATCATTCCAGTGATAGCATTTTGAAAGATCTGAGATAATTATGCGGTGTTGGTCTGATAGGTTTCCATTGGAATTCTACACAATGGGAGTGAAAGGGAGGGGGTTTGATCCATTCGGATTCTGTACAATGGGAGTGAATGGGAGGGGCTTTGATCCATTGGGATTCTGTACAATGGGAGTGAATGGGAGGGGCTTTGATCCAATGGGATACTGTACAAAGGGAGTGAATGGAAGGGGGTTTGATCCATTGGGATTCTGTACAATGGGAGTGAATGGGAGGGGGTTTGATCCATTGGGATTCTACATAATGGGAGTGAATGGGAGGGGGTTTGATCCATTGGGATTCTGTACAATGGGAGTGTATGGGAGGGGGTTTGATCCATTGGGATTCTACACAATGGGAGTGAATGGGAGGGGGTTTGATCCATTGGGATTCTGTACAACGGGAGTGAACGGGAGGGGGTTTGATCCATTAGGATTCTACACAATGGGAGGGGTTTGATCCATTGGGATTCTACACAATGGGAGGGGGTTTGATCCACTGGAATTCTACACAATGGGAGTGAATGGGAGGGGGTTTGATCCATTGGGATTCTGTACAATGGGAGTGAATGGGAGGGGGTTTGATCCATTGGGATTCTACATAATGGGAGTGAATGGGAGGGGGTTTGATCCATTGGGATTCTGTACAATGGGAGTGTATGGGAGGGGGTTTGATCCATTGGGATTCTACACAATGGGAGTGAATGGGAGGGGGTTTGATCCATTGGGATTCTGTACAACGGGAGTGAATGGAAGGGGGTTTGATCCATTGGGATTCTACACATTGGGAGGGGGTTTGATCCATTGGGATTCTACACAATGGGAGTGAATGGAAGGGGGTTTGATCCATTGGGATTCTACACAATGGGAGAGGGTTTGATCCATTGGGATTCTACACAATGGGAGTGAATGGGAGGGGGTTTGATCCATTGGGATTCTACACAATGGGAGGGGGTTTGATCCATTGGGATTCTAAACAATGGGAGTGAATGGGAGGGGGTTTGATCCATTGGGATTCTACACAGTGGGAGGGGGTTTGATCCATTGGGATTCTACACAATGGGAGTGAATGGGAGGGGGTTTGATCCATTGGGATTCTGTACAATGGGAGTGAATGCGAGGGGGTTTGATCCATTGGGATTCTGTACAATGGGAGTGAATGGGAAGGGCAAAAACAAAATACTGTGGATGCTGGAAATCTGGAACAAAAACAGAAAATGCTGGAAAAACTCAGCAGGTCTGACAGCATCTGTGGAGAGAGAAACAGAGTTAACATTTCAAGTCTGTATGACCCTGAAGAACCCACAGGAATGGGTTTTATCCATTGGAATTCTGTTGTCACACGGACTCGAAACATTAACTCTATTTCTCTCTCCACAGATGCTGCAAGACCTGCTGGAATTTTCCAGCATTTTCTGTTTTCGTTTCTGAATGGGAAGGTGTTTGATCCATTGGAAATCTGTACAATGGGAGTAAATGGGAAGGGGTTTGATCCATAGGGATTGTACACATTAGGGAGTGAGTTAGAAGGGTTTTTTTTTTAAATTCAGTCACGGGATGTGGGCTTTGCTGGCTGGGCCAGCATTTATTGCCCATCACTAGCTGCTCTTGAGAAGGTGGTGGTGAGCTGCCTTCTTGAACCGCTGCAGTCCATGTGGTGTAGGTACATCCACAGTGCTGTTAGGAAGGGAGTTCCAGGATTTTGACCCAGTGACAGTGATGGAACGGTGATATATTTCCAAATCAGGATGGTGTGTGACCTGGAGGGGAGCTTCCAGGTAGTGGTGTTCCCATCTATCTGCTACCCTTGTCCTTCTAGATGGTATTGGTTGTAGGTTTGGAAGGTGATGTCGGAGGAGCCTTGGTGAGTTCTTGCAATGCATCTTGTAGATGGTACACACTGCTGCCACTGTGCATAGGTGGTGGAGGGAGTGAATGTTTGTGGAAGGGGTGCCAATCGAGTGGACTGCTTTGCCCTGGACGCTGTCCAGCTTCTTCAGTGTTGTGGGAGCTGCACTCACAAAGACAAGTGGGGAGTATCCCATCACACTCCTGATCTGTACCTTATAGATGGTGGACAAGCTTTGGGGAGTCAGGAGGTGAGTTACTCATCACATGATTCCTAGCCTCTGATCTGCTCTTGTAGCCACAGTATTTATATAGCTAGTCCAGTTCAGTTTCTGGTCAATGTTAACTCCCAGGATGTTGATAGTGGGGGAATTCAGTGATGGTAATATCAATGAATGTCAAGGGACGATGGTTGAATTTTCTCTTGTTGGAGACGGTCATTGCCTGACACTTGCGTGGCGCGAATGCTATTTACCATTTGTCAGCCCAAGTCTGGATATTGTCCAGGTCTTGCTGCATTTGGATATGGACTGCTTCAGTGTCCAAGGAGTTGCAAATGGTGCTGAACATTGTGCAATCAAACATCCCCACTTCTGAACTTATGATGGAAGGAAGGTCATTAATGAAGCAACTGAAGATGGTTGGGCCTAGGACACTACCCTGAGGAACTCCTGCAGTGATGTCCTGGAGCTGAGATGACTGACCTCAAACAACCACAACCATCTTCCTTTGTGCTAGGTATGACTCCAGCCAGTGGAGAATTTTCCACCTGATTCCCATTGACTCCAGTTTTGCTAGGGCTCCTTGATGCCACACTTGGTCAAATGCTGCCTTGATGTCAAGGGCAGTCACTCTCACCTCACCTCAGGAGTCAGCACTTTTGTCCATGTTTGAACTAAGGCTGTAATGAGGTCAGGAGCTGAGTGGCCCTGGCGGAACCCAAACTGAGCAGGTTATTGCTAAGCAAGTGGCACTTGACAGCACTGTTTATGACCCCTACCATTACTTAACTGATGATTGAGAGTAGGCTGATGGGGCGGTAATTGGCTGGGTTGGATTTGCCCTGCTTTTTGTGTACAGGACATACTTAGGCAACTTTCTACATAGCTGAGTAGATGCCAGTGATGTAGCTTGACTGGAACAGCTTGGCCCGGGGCGTGGCAAATTCTGGAACACAGGTCTTCAGTACTATTGCCAAAATATTGTCCGGGCCCATAGCCTTTGCAGTATCCAGTGCCTTCAGCCATTTCTTGATCTCATGTGGAGTGAATCGACTTGGCTGAAGACGGGCATCTGTGATGCTGGGGACCTCCAGAGGAGGCTGACATGGATAATCCACTTGGCACTTCTGGCTGAAGATTGTTGTGAATGCCTTAAATTTTGCACTGCTGTGCTGGGCTCCTCCATCATTGAGGATGGGGATATTTGTGGAGCCTCCTCCTCCAGTGAGTTGTTTAATTGTCCACCACCATTCATGACTGGATGTGGCAGGACTGCAGAGCTTAGATCTGATCTATTAGTTGTGGGATGGCTCAGTTCTGTCTATCACTTGCTGCTTATGCTTTTTGGCATGCAAGTAGTCCTGCGTTATAGATTCACCAGGCCGACAGCTCATTTTCAGGTATACCTGGTGCTGCTCCTGGCATGCCCTCCTGCACTCTTCATTGAACCAGGGTTGATCCCCGGCTTGATGGTAATGGTAGACTGGGGGATATGCTGGACCATGAGATTAGAGATTGTGGTTGAGTACAATCTGCTGCTGCTGATGGCCCACAGTACCTCATGGGTGCCCAGTCTTGAGTTGCTAGATCTGTTCGAAATCCATCCTATTTAGCATGGTGTTAGTGCCACAGAACACGATGGAGGCCGGACTTTGTCTTCACAATGACTGTTGTGGTTGCAGTGGTCACTCCTACTGATACTGTGGCATGGACAGATGCAGCTGCGGCAGGCAGATTGGTGAGGATGAGGTCAAGTATGTTTTTCCCTCGCCACCTGCTGCAGACCCAGTCTAGCAGCTATGTCATGTAGGACTCGGCCAGCTCGGTCAGTAATGGTGCTACCGAGTCTCTCTTGGTGATGGATATTGAAGTCCGCCATGCAGAGCACACTCTGTGCCCTTGCCACCTTCAGTGCTTCCTCCAAGTGATGTTCAACATGGAGGGGCACTGATTCGTCAGCTGAGGGAAGGAAGTACGTGGTAATCAGCAGGAGGTTTCCTTGCTCATGTTTGACTTGATGCCATGAGACTTCGTGGGGTCTGGAGTTGATGTTGAGGACTCCCAGGGCAACTCCCTCCCCACTGTATACCACTGTGCTGCCACCGGGATAGGACATACCCAAGGGTGGTGATGGGGTGTCTGGTTATTTGTAAAATATGATTCCGTGAGGATGACTATGTCAGGCTGTTGCTTGACTAGTTTGTGAGACAGCTCTCCCAATTTGGCACTAGCCCCAGATGTTAGTAAGGATCCAAGGGCTGCGATTGCCATTGTTGTTTCTGGTGCCTAGGTTGATGCCGGGTGGTCTGTCAGGTTTCAATCCTTTTTTTGTGACTTTGTTACAACTGAGTGGCTTGCTAGGCCATTTAAGAGTCAACTACATTGATGTGGGTGGGTCTGGAATCACATGTAGGCCAAACCAGGTAAGGACAACAGATTTCCTTAGTGAGCCAGATGGGTTTTTACAATAATCGTTTAATCATTAGAGTTTTAATTCCAGATTTTTATAGAATTCAAATTCCACCATCTGGCACGGTGGGATTTGAACCCAGATCCTCAGGGCATCTATGGTCTTTAGATTACTAGCCCAGCTCAATACCAGCAACACCATCATC
The DNA here is from genome assembly GCF_017639515.1 of Carcharodon carcharias. Classification (NCBI taxonomy): domain Eukaryota; kingdom Metazoa; phylum Chordata; class Chondrichthyes; order Lamniformes; family Lamnidae; genus Carcharodon; species Carcharodon carcharias. Next base: position 58,583,380 of record NC_054485.1, read on the forward strand.
ACCTGTGATTTGATCCATTGTAATTCTGTACAATGGGAGCGAATGGAAAGGAGTTTGACTCAGTGGAATTCTGTACAATGGGGTGAAGGGGAATGGGTTTGATCCATTGAGATTCTACACAATGAGAGTGAATGGTGATTAGGGTAAGTTCTGTGCTTAGCTCCTGAGGGTGTGAGTATTGGAAGTTGTCTCTCTCATGTTAAGGCGGAACCAGGTTTCATGTTGGTTAGTTACTGATAGTTTGAGATGCACCTGGCAAAGTGTGGTTACTTTGCAGGGACAGGATCACTGGTGTCATGGAACAGGATAACATTCTCAGAGCTTTAACTTTTAGCATTGCTAGTTAATAGTGAATGATACAGCACACATTAAACCCTGGTCTCTGATATGAATCTATAATGCTAGAATGACATGGGAAAACATTTAAAGCACTGGTGTGTATCTCTATTCTGAGCACTTACCTGGCAAAGCTTTAGTACCAGGTTTAGGGGTCAGTCCCCTGGCCTGAATTATTTCTACCTCCAGCTGCCCACTGCGATCGGCCATGCCAATGTGAATGTCACCTGCAGGAGAAAGGTAGAATCTATTAGGTCACAACATGAGCATGGAAACCAACCCACAAACCCTTTGATTGGATTCCAGTCTGTAACTCACTTCGGGGTATCTGTTATTCCATATATAAACTACCCCGAACCCCTCGATTAGATTCCAGTCTGTAACTCACTCCTGGGTCTCTGCTATTCTGGAAATAAACCACCCAAACCCCTCGATTAGATTCCAGTCTGCAGTTCACTCCCGGGCATCTGTTATTCTAAATATAAACCACCCAAACCCCTCGATTAGATTCCAGTCTGCAACTTACTCCCTGGTATCTGTTATCCTGTATATTAACCATCCAAACCCCTCGATTAGATCCCAGTCTGTAACTCATTCCGGGTATTTGTTTTTCTATATATAAACCACCCAAACCCCTCATTTAGATTCCAGCCTATAACTCGCTCCCAGGTATTTGATATTTGTGCGGTTATATGGGCACATCTGCCATTTTCTGATCTCTTGTGATATGCTTGCCTGTGTACTATCATTTAAGGAACTTCCTGACCTTTAACCCTCAACTCTCTCACCTCCCTTGCTGCTCCCAATCTCCTTTGATGCTCCTAATTGTCCTCAGAGGCCTTTTGACCCCCTTCAAGTCTCGAAAATTCCTGCTATTTTCCCAAATAATGCTGTGCATTCTCTAATTTTGGGCCTCCACATTCAGGTGCTGAGGTGAAAATTGTTCCTCTTATTTCACAAGATGATTTTTACTATCACCATCCCTTCAATCTCTGGTTAAGCCTCAGTTGGAGTATTGTGTCCAACTTTCAGCATCACACTTTAGGAAGAAACTGGAGAAGCTAGGATTGTTCTCCTTAGAGCAGAGAAGGTTAAGGGGAGAGTTAGAGGTGTTCAAACTTGTGAAGAATAAATAAGAACATTTTTCCCCATTGACGGAAGGGTCAGTAACCAATGAACAGATTTTAAATAATTATCCAAAGAAGAAACGGGGAGATGAGGAGATTTTCTTTTTTTTACACACGAGTTGTTGTGATCTGGAAGGTGCTGCCTGAAAGGGCAGTGGAAACAGATTCAATAGGAACTTTCAAAAGGAAATTGGATAAATACATGTAAAGGAGAAATTTGCAGGGCTTTGGGAAAGAGCAGGAGTGTGGAATTAATCTGGATAGCTCTGTCAAACAGTCGACACAGAGTTGATGGACTGAATGATCTTTGGTGTTGTGACATTCAATGGAATATTAAAATTTGGTATTCGTGTGCCTCAAACATCAAAACTCAGACCATAGCTTTGTTCTATTATTACTCTTTCCTGTTCTGTTTGAAACTGTGAAAGAGTGGCCATATTTACAGTGAGCCAGGTGTAGCAGGTACACTGACTGGTCTGATTGAGACCAGCACAGGTAAAGGCCTGAATCTGGCTTCCCCTGCTCTGGCCCCCCCGCTCTGTCTAGTTTCCTAAAAGATCTAGCTCCAATTTTTAGGCTATGCCTCCAGTCCTGGATTCCCCAACCAGCTGAAATAGTTTCTTATATTTACCCTCTCTGTTCCCCTAAATATCTTGAAAACTTCAATCAAATTATCCCTTAACCTTCTACATTTCAGGGGATACAACCCTAGTTTGTGTAATCTCTCCTTGTGATTTAACTCCTAGTGTCCAGGTATTATTCTGGTAATTCTACGCTGCACTTCCCCAAGGCCAGTCTATCCTTCCTAAGGTTTGGTGCCCAGAGCTGCTGCCAGTAACTCCAGGTGTAGTTTAACCAGGGCTTTGTATAGTGAAGCATGACTACTACCTCCACGTATTCCAGTCCTCTAGATACGATGGTCAGTGTTCCATTAGCTTTTTTGATTATTTTCTGCACCTATTCATGACATTTTTATGATTTGTGTACCTGTGGACCCTCCAATCTCTTTGGACATCAAAAGTTTCCAATTTTTCACCATTTAGAAAGTTCCCTGTTCTTTTAGGTCCAAAGTGGGTGACCTCGCATTTGTCTACATTGAAATCTCTTTGGCACAGTTTTGCCCATTTCCTTAATCTATCAATATCTCTTTGTAATTTTACCTTTCCGCCTACATTGCTAACAATGTGCTTATCTTTTTGTCATTGAAAATTTGGATATGTGACTACCTGATCATCCAGGTTGTTAACAAACATAGTGAACAGTTGAGGCCCCAACACAGATTCTTGTGGGAAAGCGCTAACCATTATCCCTACTGTCTGTCACCAGCCGCTCAACCAATTTCCTGACCAAGTCAATAATTTGCCTTCAATTCCATGAGTATCAGCTTTAGCTAACTTCTTCTACCAGGGACATTATCAACTGCCCCATATAAATGTCAACCAGAAATATTCCCCTGTCTATCGCTTTAGTCAACTTGTCAAAAAATTCAATCAGATTTGTTAATATGACCTACCCTTTACAAATCCTCACTGTCTCTCTCTGGTCAACTGCAAATTTTCAAGGTATTCAGTCACTCTATCCTTAATTATAAACCTCAGCCATTTCCTGACAACAGATGTTAGGTTAACTGGACTATAATTCCCAGGTTTTACTTTCTCCCTTTTCTTAAACAGCAGAATGACATGTGCAATTTTCCAACCGAAAGGAGTGATTTCCAAATTGGGAGAAGCTCTGCTTCAGACTGTTCAACGCTTTGCCCTGCTGAGCCTATCGGATTCATTGGGTTTGGGAACCCCAGCTGGAGATAGACAAATGTACAAAGAACAAAGAAAAGTACAGCACAGGAACAGGCCCTTCGGCCCTCCAAGCCTGCGCCAATCATATTGCCTGTCAAACTAAAACATTTTGCACTTCTGGGGTCCGTATCCCTCTATTCCCATCCTATTCATGTATTTGTCAAACTGCTTCTTAAACACCACTATCGAACCTGCTTCCACCACCTCCACCACCTCCTCTGGCAGCGAATTCCAGATACTCATTACCCTCTGCATAAAAAACTTGTCCCGCACATCTCCTCTAAAGTTTTCTCCTCTCACCTTAAATCTATGTCCCCTAGTAATTGATTCTTCTACCCTGAGAAAAAGCTTCTGACTATCTACTCTGTCCATGCCACTCATAATTTTGTAAACTTTTATCAAGTCACCCCTCAATCTCTGTCACTCTAGTGAGAACATTCGGAGTTTCTCCAACCTCTCCTAATAGCTAATAACCTCCAGACCAGGCAGCATTCTGATAGACCTCCTCTGCACCCTCTCCAATGCCTCCATATCCTTCTGGTAATGTGGCGACCAGAATTGCATGCAATATTCCAAGTGTGGCCTAACCAAGGTTCTATACAGCTGCAGCATGACTTCCCAGCTTTTATATTCAATACCCCTGCCAATGAAGGCAAGCATGCCATATGCCTTCCTGACTACCTTATCCACCTGCGTTGCCACTTTCAGTGACCTATGGACCTGTACATCCAGATCCCTCTGTCCGTCGATGCACTTAAGGGTTCTGCCATTTACTGTATAATTCCTACCTGTATTAGACCTTCCAAAATGCATGACCTTGCATTTGTTTGGATTAAACTCCATCTGCCATTTCTCCGCCCAAGTCTCCAACCGATCTATATCTCGTTGTATTCTTTGATAAACCTCTTCACTATCTGCAACTCCTCCAACCTTAGTATCACCTGCAAACTTACTAAATAGCCCAGTTACATTTTCCTCCAAATCATTTACGTATACTACAAACAGCGAAGGTCCCAGCACTAATCCCTGCGGAACACCACTAGTCACAGCTCTCCATTCAGAAAAGCACCCTTCCACTGCTACCCTCTGTCTTCTATGACCAAGCCAATTCTGTATCCATCTTGCCAGCTCACCTCTGATCCTGTGTGACTTTACCTTTTATACCAGTCTGCCATGAGGGACCTTGTCAAAGGCCTTACTGAAATCCATGCAGATAACATCCACTGTCCTTCCATCATCGATCATCTTTGTCACTTCCTCGAAAAACTCGATCAAGCTAGTGAGACACAACCTCCCCTTCACAAAACCATGCTGCCTCTCACTATTATACCCATTTGCTTCCAAATCCTGTCACAAAGAATCTTCTCCAATAATTTCCCTACCACTGACGTAAGGCTCACCGGCCTGTAATTTCCTGGATTATCCCTGCTACCCTTCTTAAACAATGGAACAACATTGACCATTCTCCAGTCCTCTGGGACCTCACCCATAGCCAGTGAGGATACAAAGATTTCTGTCAAGGCCCCAGCAATCTCCTCCCTTGCCTCCCTCAGTACTCTGGGGTAGATCCCATCTGGCCCTGGGGACTTATCCACATTAATATTCTTCAAAACGCCTAACACCTCTTTTTTGATCCTGATGTACATTAGGATCTCAATAGCACGAGACATCCTTCTCACAAAGAGCAGAAGTTTAGAGGTTAGCAGAATGGAGTGAACTGGTCCAAGCCAAGTAGAATAAAAGACTTACCCATGGAAGGAGCTGCCAATGTCTGTCGTCCCACTAGCTGTGCGGGGCCAATTCCATCCAAAAAATCACTGAACTGACCATCTGCTCCCAACCTTGCTGTAGGAAAAACCAAACTGGGAGAACAAGAGACTATGGTTAATAACTGCTCCAGACAATCCTCAGCATCTTTAATCAGAGTATATGCAGGGGTTCCATCTGTAGTAAGAGTTTGCTGACAGTTTTGGGAAGTTTAATGGGAGCTTAGGGAGGGTTTACTGAGAGTTTACTGAAGGTGTATGGAGAGATAGTTCAGAGCTCACTCTGGTTTTAATGGAAATTTACAGAGTTTACTGAGACTTTACTGCGAGTTTTGGGAGAGTTTGTTGTGAAATTTTTTACTCATTCATGGGATGAGAATGTCATTGGCATTCATGGCTATCCCTAAGTGCCCTTGAGAAGGTGGTAGTGACCTGCCTTCTTCAACCGCTGTAGTCCATGTGATGTAGGTACACCCACAGCGCTGTTAGGGAGGAGGTTCTGGGATCTTAACCCAGCGACAGTGAAGGAATGACAATATAGTTCCAAGTCAGAATGGTGTGTGGCTTGGAAAGGAGCTTGCAGGTGGTGGTGTTCCCATCTGTTTGCTGCCCTTGACCTTCTAGTTGGTAGAGATTGTGGGTTTGGAAGGTGCTATTGAAGGAGCCTTAGTGAGTTGCTGCAGTGTGTCTTGTAGATGGTACACACTGCTGCCACTGTGCATCTGTGTTGGATGAGGAGTAAAACAAGTGGGCTGCTTTATCCTGGACGGTGTTGAGTTTTTTGAGTGTTGTTGGAGCTGTACTCATCCAGGCAAGTAGAGAGTATTCCATCACACTCCTGACTTGTGCCTTGTAGATGGTAGACAGGCTTTGGGGTGTCAGGTGGTGAGTTAGTCATTGCAGGATTCCTAGCCTCTGACCCACTCTTGTAGCCACTCTATTTATATGGCTAGGACAGTTCAGTTTCTGGTCAATGATAACCCCCAGGATGCTGATAGTGGGGGATTCAGCAATGGCAATGCCAATGAATGTCAAGATTCTCTCATTGGAGATGGTCATTGCTTGGCACTTGTGTGACGTAAAAGTCACTTGTCAGCCCAAGCCTGGATATTGTCTAAGTCTTGTTGCACAGACTGTTTCAGTGTCTGAAAAGTCACAAATAGTGCTGAACATTGTGCAATCATCAGCAAACATCCCCACTTCTAATCTTCTGATGGAGGGAAGGTCATTGATGAAGCAGGTGAAGATGGTTGGGCCGAGGACACTAACCTGAGGAACTCATGTAGTGATGTCCTGGAGCTGAGGTGACTGACCTCTAACAACCACAACCATCTTACTTTGTGCTAGATATGACTCCAACCAGTGGAGAGTTTTCCACCTGATTCCCATTGACTTTGGTTTTGCTAGGGCTCCTTGATGCCACACTCGGTCAAATGCTGCCTTGATGTCAAGGGCAGTCACTCTCACTTCACCTCAGGAGTTCAACTCTTTTGTCCATGTTTGTGCCAAAGCTGTAATGAGGTCAGGAGCTAAGTGGCCTTGGCGGAATGCAAACTGGGAGTCAGTGAGCAGATTATTGCTGGGTAAGTGCCGCTTGATACCACTTTCGATGACCCCTTCCATTACTTAACTGATGATCGAGAGTATACTAATGGGGCAGTAACTGGCCAAGTTGGATTTATCCTGCTGGGTAATTTTCCACATTGCCAGCTAGATGCCAGTGTTGTAGCTGTACTGGAACAGCTTGGCTAGGGGTGTGGCTAGTTCTGGAACACAAGTCTTCAGTACCACAGCTGGAATGTTTTCAGGGCCCATACCTTTGCAGTATTTGTAGTATAAAGAGTTAATGTAAATAGACAGTTTAAATCATCAGTGATGTAAGATCACATGACAACAGAGTGTGCTGAGAGGTAGTTCTATGTGAAGCCTCGTGCTAAGTCTTATCCTTATATAGGTAAAAAGGTGTTTAATAAAAGTTAAAGTTTACCAACAGCTTTGCCTCCAACTGTCTCTTTCTATCCTAAACAAGGGCTATCTAAGCAGAGATCCACAACGACGATAATAGAGTATCTAGTGTTCTCAGCTGTTTCTTCATATCAAATTGGCTGAAGACTGGCATCTGTGATGCTGGGGGCACAGGAGGAGGGTGAGATGGATCATCCACTTGGCACTACTGGCTGAAGATTGCTGCAAATGCTTCTTTTGCATTGATGTGCTGGGCTCCCCATCATTGAGGATGGGGATATTTGTGGAGCCTCCTCCTCCTCCAGTTAGTTGTTTAGTTGTCCACCACCATTCAAAATTTGACAGGACTGCAGAGCTTAGATTTGACCCATTGGCTGTGGAATTACTTAGCTGTTAGACAGTTCGGTGGTACCGCTACTGACCAAGCTGGTAGAGTCCTAAATGAAATATCTATCACACTTGGCTTGAGGCAGATGTTGAGAAAACCAACAAGAGGGAGAAACCTATTTGACCTCGTCCTTACCAAGCTACCTGTCGCATATGCATCTGTCCATGACAGTATTGGTAGCAGTCATGACATCACAGGCCTTTTAGAAACGAAGTCCCATTTTCACATTGAGGACACCCTCCATCATATCCTCTCTATCTCATGCTGCTTCCACAGTTTAGCAAGTAGCTCTGTGTTGTAACTTCACCAGGTTGACAATTCTCGGGTATGTTTGTTGATGCTCCTGGCATGCCTCCCTGCACTTTTCATTGAACCAGGGTCGATACCCTGGCTTCATGGTAATGGTACAGTGAGTAATATACCAAGCTGTTAGGTTACAGATTGTGGGTGAATAAAATTCTGCTGCTGTTGATAGCTCACAGTGCCCCAATGATGCCCAATTTTGAGCTGCTAGATCTGTTCTGAATCTGTCCCCTTTTTTGCAGAATGGTAGTGTAACACAACACAATGGAGGGTGTCCTCAATGTGAAAATGGGACTTTGTTTTCAAAAGGACTGTGACGTCATGATTGCTACTAATACTGTCATGGACAGATGCATCTGTGATAGTTAGATTGGCCAGTGCAAGGACCTCATTGCCGTCGTCGTTGCCTTCAAGGACCTCCTCATCCTCATTCCCGTTGGCGTTCTCCTCATCAAGGGAGAGCTCCAACTCTTCCTCAGCCAGCTCCTCTCCCCGTTGCAGCGCCTGGTTGTAAAGGACGCAGCAGGCGACGATGATGCATGACCAGGTCAAATAGGTTTCTCCCTCTTGTTGGTTTTCCCAACATCTGCTGCAGCCCAGTCTGGTAGATATTTCCTTCAGGAATCTACCACCTCATGATTAGCGGTACTACTGAACTGTTCCTTGTGATGGACATTGAAGACCCAAACCCAGAGTATATTCACTGGGAGTTTACTGAGAGCTTATAGAGAATCTACTGAAGGTTTATAGAGCTTCTGCTGGTTTGGTTCTCTTCTGCTCTGTTCATGAAATCTTGGATTCAATGTGGTTCTGAAGCTCTGTTTTAGTGATCTATGTGAGCTAGAATCTCCGGGCACTGGGGTGTGAGTGGCACTGGGCTGGTTGGTTATTGTCGTCTACAATATATTGCAAATCTAAGTAGACACCTGACCCAACTTCTGTTGGAATCCCCGACCTGATTCTGCCAATAAACCTAGCCTGACCTGATCCAAAATTTAGATTTGAATTGTATCCAAGATATCCACATCCATAGTGATCTTGGGCATTTCAACAGGTGAGGGATATTTCTACCAGTATCATGATGTCCACTTGAAGATGCATGTGGTGGAAACAAAGAGCTGGATTAATGTTGGCAACAAGGTTCTTGCCAACAACATTGTTTCTATGGGCACTTGGTCAGACTCAGGCCTTCCCTGGCACTTAGGACCCGGGTGGCAGAAATCCCGCACCCTGAGAGCTGTGGGCCAATTAGAGGCCGGCAGTGCTCCATTACCAGTAGACCACTGGGAGTTGTTGCCAGTGATGCTCCAGGGACTTCACCAGAGATTGCCATTGGATTCCAAGGACTCAGATGAATGAGGACAAGGAGATAGTCATGGAAAAAGGGGGGGTCAGAGGGATCGAAGGCAAGGGCAAGCAATTGGTTTTTAGCAGCCTTTCCCCCAGCCCTCCCCTGCCTGATGCTGGGTCTCCACCAGAGACTCCCCCCGCCCCCGCCCCCGCCCCAAGTAGGCCACTGGCAAACCGGACCGTGTGGCCTCTGGAAAGCACAGGAAAGCTGTGTCACTCCCATTTAATTCCTCAGCCGCCACTAAATTCGGGTGGGCTCCAGGATAATTGGGTCAATTGGCTCAATAATGAGCCTAATTGAGATCCCACCATTAGTGGACGAGCTTCTCGCACTGGCCCCTTTCCATCTCCGAATCAATCGCGGGAGACTGACGCACGGCCGCACTTAAGCCCAACATTAAATTCCACCCAAGTGGTCTTAGAAACTCCAGAAAGCTCCTCAGTTTATGATTCACATAATGACAATAAACATTTATTTATAATCATAAGTAATTCTTGCAAAGGGAAAACTAACTCTCCAAAGTCTTACCTGGAAAAACTCAGCAGGTCTGGCAACATCGGCGGAGAAGAAAAGAGTTGACGTTTCGAGTCCTCATGACCCTTCAACAGAACTGGCTGTTAAAGGGTCATGAGGACTCGAAACGTCAACTCTTTTCTTCTCCGCCGATGTTGCCAGACCTGCTGAGTTTTTCCAGGTAATTCTGTTTTTGTTTTGGATTTCCAGCATCCGCAGTTTTTTGTTTTTATCTCCAAAGTCTTTACTTTCTTAACATTTACAGTTTGATTAATTATATGTTGTTTCATATCTTTAAAGTAACTGGACATAAATATATTTGATGTAACCTGTATAAAGATATTGCTGGGTTGAATGTCCAACCAAAGAGTAGTAACAGGATGCAGTGAGTAATTGGCGCTGCTATAGAGGCTGGTGAGCCTTGGATCTCACAACTCTGCAAGGGAAGAAATTTGAAAAGAGAACTTTCCAGAGTCTATGTGACAACTGAATGATTTGCTAAAAATGGGTCAGCTGTCACAGTGCTGGCACGGTTTGTGCATTGTCTCCCTTGTTGGATACTCACTTGCCATCTGAGCTGTTACTGTTGGTGCTGCCGTCTGTCGACTCTCTGCTGCCTTGTCGAGTTACTCGGTTTCTCATTTCCACTGCGATTCCTGTCTCGGTGCTTCTCCGAATGTTGCTTCGTAATTTCTTTGTGGCTGCCTCTGAAGGAACAGAAAACTACAAACTTTAGCATCATCAGATGGGCTCATTCCATCTGTGGCCCATTAATACCCAGTCCCACTCTGCCCCATTCACCTCCATTAATACCCACTCTCACTCTGCCCCATTCACCCCAATTTATACCCAGTCACACTCAGCCCCATTCACCCCCATTAATACCCACTCTCACTCTGCCCCATTCACCCCTATTAATATCCACTCTCACTCTGCCCCATTCACCCCCATTAATACCCAGTCCCACTCTGCCCCATTCACCTCCATTAATACCCAATCACACTCAGCCCCATTCACCCCCATTAATACCCACTCTCACTCAGCCCCATTCACCCCCATTAATACCCACTCTCGCTCAGCCCCATTCACCCCTATTAATACCCACTCTCGCTCAACCCCATTAATACCCAATCACACTCAGCCCCATTCACCCCAATTTATACCCAGTCACACTCAGCCCCATTCACCCCCATTAATACCCACTCTCACTCTGCCCCATTCACCCCCATTAATACCCACTCTCACTCTGCCCCATTCACCCCCATTAATACCCACTCTCACTCAGCCCCATTCACCCCTATTAATATCCACTCTCACTCTGCCCCATTCACCCCCATTAATACCCAGTCCCACTCTGCCCCATTCACCTCCATTAATACCCAATCTCACTCAGCCCCATTCACCCCCATTAATACCCACTCTCGCTCAGCCCCATTCACCCCTATTAATACCCACTCTCGCTCAACCCCATTAATACCCAATCACACTCAGCCCCATTCACCCCAATTTATACCCAGTCACACTCAGCCCCATTCACCCCCATTAATACCCACTCTCACTCTGCCCCATTCATCCCCATTAATACCCACTCTCACTCTGCCCCATTCACCCCCATTAATACCCACTCTCACTCAGCCCCATTCACCCCTATTAATACCCACTCTCGCTCAACCCCATTAATACCCAATCACACTCAGCCCCACTCACCCCAATTTATAACCAGTCACACTCAGCCCCATTCACCCCCATTAATACCCACTCTCACTCTGCCCCATTCACCCCCATTAATACCCACTCTCACTCTGCCCCATTCACCCCCATTAATACCCACTCTCACTCTGCCCCATTCACCCCCATTAATACCCACTCTCACTCTGCCCCATTCACCCCCATTAATACCCACTCTCGCTCAGCCCCATTCACCCCTATTAATATCCACTCTCGCTCAACCCCATTCACCCCCATTAATACCCAATCACACTCAGCCCCATTCACCCCTATTAATACCCAGTCCCACTCTGCCCCATTCACCTCCATTAATACCCAATCACACTCTGCCCCATTCACCCCTATTAATACCCACTCTCACTCTGCCCTATTCACCCCAATTTATACCCAGTCACACTCAGCCCCATTCACCCCCATTAATACCCACTCTCACTCAGCCCCATTCACCCCCATTAATACCCACTCTCACTCAGCCCCATTCACCCCTATTAATACCCACTCTCACTCAACCCCATTCACCCCCATTAATACCCAATCACACTCAGCCCCATTCACCCCTATTAATACCCAGTCTCACTCTGCCCCATTCACCCCAATTTATACCCAGTCACACTCAGCCCCATTCACCCCCATTAATACCCACCCTCACTCTGCCCCATTCACCCCCATTAATACCCACTCTCACTCTGCCCCATTCACCCCCATTAATACCCACTCTCACTCTGCCCCATTCACCCCCATTAATACCCACTCTCACTCTGCCCCATTCACCCCCATTAATACCCAATCACACTCTGCCCCATTCACCCCTATTAATACCCACTCTCACTCTGCCCCATTCACCCCTATTAATATCCACTCTCACTCTGCCCCATTCACCCCAATTTATACCCAGTCCCACTCTGCCCCATTCACCCCCATTAATACCCACTCTCACTCTGCCCCATTCACCCCAATTTATAACCACTCTCACTCAGCCCCATTCACCCCCATTAATACCTACTCTCACTCAGCCCCATTCACCCCCATTAATACCCACTCTCGCTCAGCCCTATTCACTTCCATTAATAACCAATCTCACTCAGCGCAATTCACCCCCATTAATAACCAGTCCCACTCAGCCCCATCCATTCTTATTAATACCCAGTCTCACTCAGCACAATTCACCCTCATTAACACCCAGTCTCACTATGCCCTATTTACCCCCATTAATACCCAGTCTCACTATGCCCCATTTGCTGACATTACTAACCCATCTCACTCAGCCCCAATCACCCCCATTAATATCCAGTCTTACATTGCCCCATTCACCCTCATTAATACCCAGTTTCACTCTGCCCCATTCAAACCCATTAATACCATGTCTCACTTTGCCCTGCCATCACTGACATTAATATCCAGTCTTACATTGCCCCGCCATCACTGACATTAATACCCAGTCTCACTCAGCCCCATTTACACCCATGAATATCCAGACTCTCGCTGCCCCATTCACCTCAATTAATATCCAATCACACTCAGTCCATTCATTCCCATTAATACCCAATTTCATTCTGCCCCAAGCAGTCCCATTCATACACAGTCTCATTCTGCCCCATTCAACCACATCAATGCCCAGTCTCACTCTGGCCTGTTTCCGCCCCCCCCCCCCCCCCCACCATTAATAACCAGTCTCACTCGGCCCAATTCACCCCTGTTAATCCCTAGCCTCACTCAGCCCAATTCACCCCCCGTTAATGCCCAGTGTCACTATGCTCCATACATCATCATTAGTACCAAGTCTGATTCTACCCCATACATCCCAATAAATAGCCAGCCCACTCCGCCCCACTGACTCCCATTAATACTCAAAATCTTTCTGCCCCCATCACTCCCATTAATACCCAGTCTCACTCTGCCCCATTCAACTCCATTAATACCCAGTCTCTCTCTGCCTCATTAACATCAGTTAATACCCAGTTACACTCAGCCCATTCATTCCCATTAATATCCAATTGCATTCTGCCCCAAGCACTCCCATTCATACACAGTCTCATTCTGCTCCATTCAACCACATCAATGCCTAGTATCAGTCTGCCCCATTCAATCCCCAGTCTCACTCAGCCCAATTCACACCCATTAATGCCCAGTCTCACTATGCTCCATACACCACAATTAATACCAAATCTGATACTGCCCCATACACCCCATTAATACTCAGTCTCACTCAGCCCTTTTCACAGTCATTAATACCCAGTCTCACTCTGCCCCTTTCACCCCCATTAATACCCAGTCTCACTCTGTCCATTTACCCCCATTGACACAGAGTCTCAATGTGCTCCATTCAGCTCCATCAATAGCAAATCTGACTCTGCCCCATTCGCCCCAATAAATACCCAGTCTCACTCTGCTGCATCAGTCCCATTAATACCCAGTTGTAGGAGACAGAGGGTGATGACAGAGGGATGCTTTAGTGACTGGAAGCCAGTGTCCAGTGGTGTACCACAGGGATCTGTGCTGGGTCCATTATTATTTGTTATTTATATAAACGACATAGATGACTATGTGGGGGGGGGGGGGGGGGGGGGGGGGGTAGGATTAGTAAATTTGCGATGACACAAAGATTGGCCAGGTGGTTAACAGTGAGGTTGAGTCTCTTGGGCTACAGGAAGATATAGACTGGATGGTCAAATGCGCAGATAAGTAGCAAATGGAATTTAACTCTGAAAAGTGTGAGGTTATACACTTTGAAAGGAGTAATTTGACAAGGAAGTATTCAATGAACGGCATGACACTAGGAAGTTCTGAGGGACAAAGGGACCTTGGTGTGTGTGTCCATAGATCTCTGAAGGCGGAGGGGCATTTAGTGGGGTGGTGAAAAAGGCATGTGGGATACTTGCCTTTATCGATTGAGGCATAGATTACAAAAGTAGGGAGGTCATGTTGGAGTTGTCTAGAACCTTGGTGAGGCCACAGCTGGAGTACTGTGTGCAGTTCTGGTTGCTACGTTATAGGAAGGATGTGACTGCACTGGAGGGGGTGCCGGGATGTTGCCTGGGATGAAACATGTAAGTTATGAAGAGAGATTGGGTAGACTTGGGTTGTTTTTGTTGGAGCAGAGAAGACTGAGGGGCGACCTGATCGAGGTGTACAAGATTATGAGGGGCATAGACAGGGTGGATAGGGAGCAGCTATTCCCCTTAGTTAAGGGTCAGTCACGAGGGGGCATAATTTCAAGGTGAGGGGCAGGAGGTTTAGGGAGATGTGAGGAAAAACTTTTTTACCCAGAGGGTGGTGAAGGTCTGGAATGCACATCCTGGGAGGGTGGTGGAGGCAGGTTGCTCACATCCTTTAAAGGTACCTGGATGAGCACTTGACACGTTATAACATTCAAGGCTATGGTAAATGGAATTAGATAGGTAGGTCAGGTGTTTCTCATGTGTTGGTGCAGACTCGAAGGGCCAAAGGGCCTCTTCTGCACTGTGATTCTGTGAATCTCATTCTGCCCCATTCAGCCCCCAAAATACCCAGTCTTACTCTGCCCCATTCACTCCATTAATACCCAGTATTACTCTGCCCCACTTGCCCCCATTAATACCCAGTTTCATTCAGCCCCATTAATACCAAGTCTGACTCTGCCCCATACATCCCAATAAATAGCCAGTCCCACTCTGCCCCACTGACCCCCATTAATACCCAAAATCATTCTGCCCCTACCACTCCCATTAATACCCAGTTTCACTCTGCCCATTCACCCCCATTGATACACAGTATCACTCTGCCCCATTCATCCCCATTAGTACCCAATCTCAATGTGCTCCATTCAGCCCCATTAATAGCAAATCTGACTGCCCCATTCACCCCAATAAATACCCAGTCTCACTCTTTCCCATCAGCCCCATTAATACCCAGTCTGTTTCTGCCCCTTTCACCCCCATTAATATCCAGTGTCACTCAACCCCAGTCCCACCCATTAATAGGCAGTCACAATCTGCCTCATTCAGCCCCATTAATACCAAGCCTAACTCTGCCCCATTCACCCCAATAAATACCCAGTCACACTGTGTCCCATTGAGCCCCATTAATACCCAATCTCATTCAGCCCCTATTACTCCCATTAATACCCTGTCTCACTCTGTCCAATTCATCCCCATTAATACCCAGTCTCATGCTGCCCCATTGACCCCCATTAATACCCAATCTCATTCTGATCCAATCACTCCCATTAATAACCAGTCTCACTCTGTCTCACTTGTCCCTATTAATATCCAATCTCACTCTGTCCCATTCACTCCATTAATACGCAGTATCAGTGAGCCCCATGCACCCCTGTTAATTCTGAGTGTCACTCAATACAATTCACCCTCGTTAATACTCAGTCTTACTCAGCCCCACTCACTCCCATTAATATCCAGTCTCACTCTGCCCCATTTACTGGCATTAATTACCAGTCTCACTCAGCTCCATTCACTCCCATTAATACCCAGTCTCACTCTGCCCCATTCACCCCCATTCATCCTGTTACACCCTGCCCTCTTCAACTCCAGGGGCCCCAGAACTCCCAATGGTACCAACATTCAGGGGCTCCAGCAGCCATGGCATCAGCATCCAAAGGTAGCAGTGTCTAGAGATATCAGTGTTCAAGGACTCCAGGTGACATCCCTCTCAATACACTGCTATTCCTTTCTGTATTTTACAGGAATGTCAGCTGTGACTCAGTGGGGAACACTTTCACCTTCAAGTCAGGAAGTTGTGGGTTCAAGTCTCACTCCAGAGATTTGAACACATCATCTAAGCTAACAGACCCAATGCAGTACTGAGGGGGTGTTACACTGTTGGAAGTGCTGTCTTTTGGATGAGATGTTAAATTGAGTCTGCCCTCTCAGGTGGGTGCAAAAGATCCCATGGCACTATTTTGAACAAGAACAGCAGAGTTAACACTGGTGTGCTGCCAATATTTATCACTCAGTCAGCACCACAAAAAACAGATTGTCTGGTTATTATTACTTCGCTGTTTGTGGGAGTTTTCTGTGTGCAAATTGCCTTCTGTGTTTCCTGCATTACAACAGCGACTACACTTCAAAATACTTAATTGGCTGTGAAGTGCTTTGGGGTGACCTAAGGTCATGAAAGGTTCTAAAATGTAAGTCTTCTTGAACTCTGCTCTAAGATACAGGGTTAAGTGGCAGTCTGTGATGGGGTGTAGGGGCAGGCTGTTTCAATAACCACTTTGCTCAATTTGTATTGTAATTAATTCACTCTGAGCAGATGGGAAGCAGAATTTCCCTGTTAGTTGGATCTGGAGTCGAGGAATTTAACAGGTGAGTACTATGAACAGAATTGTCAGAATGTAAAAATACAATCTGAAACATTGGTCAGCCCCAAACCCCAAGAACAGAATTGCCTTGTGTTTCATTTCCCACTTTGTCTTCAATAGTTCCAAAGAAACAGACAGAACTTTCAAGAAGAAGACAAATGCACAGACGGTCACAGTGAGAGTTCTACTTCACAAAGGTTAATAAACATTCAGAATATATGCATTTAATTTTGTATGAATGTGTTAGCTGAAAGCAATCTGCTATGGAGAAGGTGCTACCATGGAATCACATCTAAGAAACAGTCTTTCTGTAGGCCAAGAATTCATTCTACAAATTCTTTCTTTAACCCTGTGGGCAACACTGAAAAGAGGGTCACAATTAACAACACAGGCAACTTATATTTATACGGCATCTTTAATGCAACACTTCAGACCAACCTTCATGTAGAGTCTTACTGCATTAAATCAGTTCTCGTCACCCTTCTCTTAAGGTTATATGTCACGTTTACAGGTGATGCTGACTTGGAAAGATTCACCTTAAAAGAACTGAGGTATCCCAGCACCATCCCAGAGCCACTGCAAACATCAGTGCTGGACGGAGTAGTGAGTTTAAATTGAGATCAAGGCCAGCTCCAGGCTGACGTGTTGAAATATTTTTTTAATTTATTCTTTCACGGGATGTGGGAATTACTGGCAAGGCCAGCATTTGTTGTCCGTCCCTAATTTCCCTTCAACTGAGAGCAGATAAGAGTCAACCACATTGCTATGGGTCTGGAGTGACACGTAGGTCATACCAGATAAGGATGGCAGATTTCCTTCCCTAAAGGATATCAATGAGCTGGATGGGGTTTAATGACAATTTCACGGTCACCATTACCAAGACTAGTTTCCAATTCCAGACTTATTAATTGAATTTAAGTTCCACCAGCTACCACGGCAGGATTTGAACTCATATCCCCAGAGAATTAGCTGGAACCTCTGAATTACTAGTCCAATACCACTACACCACCAACTCCTACTCAAGTCTATCTGCTGGCTGAAATGTCCCCAACTGATATAGGTTTGGATTGTCTCAGGCCTGGGCTTTGAGCACAAAACTGCATTTAAGTGTCACTCAGATAATGGTAAGGATGATTTGTGTGGGAGATAGAGGTTGCAGGTTCAGGATGGGGTATCCTGAGGCCAGAACTCAGGTATACAGTTGGATATGGTTAGAGGAGTTTTAAGTGGCAGGTTATCCACTTCAGCAGGATGAAGAGCAGATTATTATTTAAATATAGAGAGAGACTGGAGAATGATGCGGTACAGAGGGATCTGGCTGTCCTTGTATATTAATCACAAGCAACAGCCCAACATAGTCATACTCAGGGAATCATATCTTACAAATAATGTCCTAAACATCACCATTACCAACCCTCGGTATGTCTTGTCCCACAAGCAGGACAGCCCCACCAGAGGTGCTGGCATAGTGGTATACAGTCAGGGGGGAGTTGCCCCTGGGAGTCCTCAACATTGACTCTGGGCCCCATGAGGTCTTATGGCATCAGGTCAAACATGGGTAAGGAAACCTCCTGCTGATTACCGCGCCCCACCCGCTGACCTCCCCGCCTCAGCTGATGAATCAGTGCTCCTCCATGTTGAACATCACTTGGATGAAGCACTGAGGGTGGCAAGGGCTCAGAATGTACTCTGGGTGGGGTCTTCAATGTCTATCACCAAGAGTGGATCAGTAGCACCACTACAGACTGAAACAAAAACAGAATTACCTGGAAAAACTCAGCAGGTCTGGCAGCATCGGCGGAGAAGAGTTGACGTGTCGAGTCCTCAGGACCCTCATGAGGACTCGAAACCTCAACTCTTTTCTTCTCCGTCGATGCTGCCAGACCTGCTGAGTTTTTCTAGGTAATTCTGTTTTTGTTTTGGATTTCCAGCATTTGCAGTTTTTTGTTTTTACCACTACAGACTGAGCTGGCCGAGTCCTAAATGACATACTGCTAGACTGGGCCTGTGGGAGGTGGTGAGGGAACCAACAAGAGGGAAAAGCATACTTAACCTCATCCTCACTGACCTGCCTGCCATAGATGCATCTGTCCATGACAGTGTTGGTAGGAATGACCACCGCACAGTTCTTCTGGAGACAAAATCCTGTCTTCATTTTCATATTCAAGATACCCTCCATTGTTTTGTGTGGCACTTTCATCATGCTAAATAGGATGGATTTCAAACAGATCTAGCAACTCAAGGCTGGGCACCCATGAGACGCTTTGGGCCATCAGCAGCAGCAGAATTGTATTCAACCACAATCTCCAGCCTCATGGCCCGGCATATCCCCCACTCTACCATTACCATCAAGCCAGGGGATCAACCCTGGTTCAATGAAGAGTGCAGGAGGGCATGCCAGGAGCAGCACCAGGCATACCTAAAGATGAGGTGTCAACCTGGTGAAGCCACAACACAGGACTATTTGAGTGCCAATCAGCATAAGCAGCAAGTGATAAACAGAGTTAAGTGATTCCACAACCAACGGATCAGATCTAAGCTCTGCAGTCCTCCTACAACCAGTTGTGAATGGTAATGGACAATTAAACAACTCACTGGAGGAGGCTCTACAAATATCCCCATCATCAATGATGGGGGAGCTCAGCACATCAGCGCGAAAGAGAAGGCTAAAGTATCTGCAATAATCTTCAGTCAGAAGTGTCGAGTGGATGATCCATCTCGGCCTCTGCCTGAGGTCCCCAGCATCACAGATTCCAGTCTTCAGCCACAAACAAAAGCAGAAAATGCTGGAAAAACTCAGCAGGTCTAACAGCATCTGTGGAGAGAAAAGTTAATGTTTCGAGTCAATGTGATTCTTCTTCAGAGCTAAAGAGAAGTAAAAATGTGGTGAAATTTATACTGTTTAAGAGGGGGGTGGGACAGGTGAAGCTGGAAAGAAGTCCAGCGATAGATGGAGGCAAAGGAGAGATTGCCAAAGATGTCATGAACAAAAGGTCAAAGGGGTGTTGGCTAAAGGAGGTGCTGATGGTGGCATTAGGGTCAGAAAGCAGAACGTGATACTAGCAGGGCAGGAGTAAGCACTCTGGAAAGAACAACATGAACAAGTGACTGATGGCCCTTGTGGGGGTGGGGGTGGGGGTGGGGGGAGGGGACAGTGGTGGGAAAAAAGATCGAAAATAGGGTAAAAGGTGGGGATAAAACAATGAATAAAAATGAAAATAAATAAAAATAAGCATATAAAATATAAAAATTTAAAAATAAAAATTAATATTGAAAAAGGATAAAAAAAGGGGTAAGGATGGAGGAGACAGTTGGTGTGCGACCACCAGAAACACATCCTGCAGGTGTGCGCACGGTTTCCACGGAGTGTGCACGACTCCTACATCCTCAGTCAGTCACAGATCCCTGGAGTTTTCCAGGGTCCACAGAGGTTGCAAGGATGGCTCCTTGGGGACAAGGGCTACCCACCGGGGCCGTGGCTGATGAGACCCATGCAGCAGCCTCAGACTGCAGCAGAGCGATGCTATAATGAGGCTCATGATGCAGCTCATGATGCAGCTCACAACTTGGTGGAGCAGACCATGAAGATGCAGTTCTGGTCCTCGACCAGACTGGCAGTGCCCTGCAATA
This sequence comes from Carcharodon carcharias, assembly GCF_017639515.1. Lineage (NCBI taxonomy): Eukaryota > Metazoa > Chordata > Chondrichthyes > Lamniformes > Lamnidae > Carcharodon > Carcharodon carcharias. Next base: position 58,603,579 of record NC_054485.1, read on the forward strand.
TAGTCTGCAGAGGGTGTCAAGCATCGTCATCATCTGCTGCGCCCTTTGCAACCTGGCGCTCCAACAGACTGAGGAGGAGGTGGAGGAGCTGGAGGTCTCCTCCGATGAGGAGGACGGCAATGGGGATAAGAGTGAGGAGATCCTCGGTAGTGACGATGACAGGGATGAGCCTCTCACACTGGCCAGACGAGGCAGGTACGCTCGGGAGGCCTTCATAGCTGCCAGATTTGTGGAGGATGATGACGACATGCAGTGAGGTGTCCCCATAGATTCTCATGTCGCAATTGTGGAAGTTTGACTCCAGTCTGGCTTATGGCAGCACCAAAAGCCTCTGTGAGAATGCTCCTGTCATGAAGATGCAGTGGAGGCTCTAATTGTTGCTCGATCGCAGGAGGATGATGACAACATGCAGTGAGGACACTCCATTGATCTTCACACAGCCTCTCTGAATGTCTGACTCCTGTCTGTCTGAGGACAGCTCGCTTATGCTCTGTGATCTGGGCCATCTCAGAGAGACTTTAGATGCATCTGATGCTGTGTCTGCCTTCAACACCTCAGCCCTTCAGGAGCTGGAGCACAGCATCACTGGTTGCAGATGCTGGTGTGATGGGGGCCAGCCCCACCTTAAAGGTGTTGAGAGCACACCCAGAGAATGAGACAACTCTGTGGCACCTGCCCACTACATTCTGGCAGTAATGACCAGCACTGCCGAGGCACAGGCATTAATAATGTTTCCAGGGAGTGTGAGGCTGGACCATCACTTTGGTCTGAAGGCTGCATAGAGCACAGGGAAGAGGCCCTGGACTGAGACACTTGCCTTTATCTTATGCAAGAAGGTTTCACATCTGAGTGACACAAACACTGCTCATCAGAACAAGCAGCCAAAGGCAGGGAGACATTCTTAGTAGTTTATTGACAATAGTGAACAGTATGTACAAGTGACCAACACCCATGCCCAGGCTGTGCAACTACTTTTCCTTAACTTTCCTAACCCTGCCGCTACATCTTGGTGCTCCCCGGATATCCTGCTGACTGCGACGCCCTGTCTGTGATGACTTTGGCGGGCGTCATCTGGAGAGCTGAGACTTAGAGGGTCCCGGCCTGTGGAACTGGAGCTGCTGAGGTCACAGGAAGAGGGGATTCGCACGGGCCGGTCACTCCTGCAGTCACCTGCGTGGATGGCCAGGGTGTGTGCACCTGCTGACCCTCCTTCCTATGTGTTCCTGAGGGCCCCTGGCTGACTGCATGAGGGGAAGGGGTAGCTGGAATGAGATCGAGCTGCCCAGCACCACTCTCTCGTGTACACAGTTTGAGGCCAATTATGGGATCAGCGATGGAGCTAATCCCGTAATCCCGTGCAGGAATAAAGTCTTGGACCAAGGTCTCCATGGCGGCTGCCATCCTTCCAGTACCTCGGTGCATTGCAATGCCGGTGCTATCACCTCAGACTGAAGGCTCGGACTCCTCTATCATGCCTTGCAATCTGAGGAGTGCAACGGACATCCATTCCTGATGTTCCCGAGCTTGCCTTTGCACCTTCAACAACTGTGACAGTACTGAATCCAGAGGCTCATCATCTGACTCGGACTCAGCAACATTCCGGCTTCCAGCAATCCTCTGAGTGCCGGACACCAGGGAAGTCCCTGCCTTCGCCTGCTGTAGGTCAGACAGTTCAATGTGCTCACCAGATTGTGATCCCAAGGCTACTCTAAAGCTCGGTCCCAATGAGGTGTGTGTCTCTGCGATGATGGAGGGTGTGGATGAGCGCTGTGATGGGACTTCAGGGAGGGTGCCTCCAGATTCCTCTTCAGAGGTTTCTGTGGGACTTGATTGGAGGCCCTGGGTCATGGACTCTGTCGGCTGTTTGGCAGATGTGCCTGTCAAAGCAAGAAAAGATAATTAGTGCCTAACAATGACCTGTGAAACAGGACACATTGCTCACAGCATGGTTGTCTGATGGATGTTGCAGTGCTGAATCCTCACTTAGCAGAGCAGCACCGACCTCACTGTCAGCACAGGAACGGTCCAGACCCTCATCAGCCAGCTGGATGGCTCTGTTATCAAAGTCCATGAGGACCTTGATTTCGGGCATTCTGCCACTGATCTGCGACTTCCCTCTGTTGTTGTGTGCCAGCTTGTCCTGCACGGATAGAGATGGAGAGAGTGTAAGCAGGACGCCTGCCAGGCCAGATGATAAATGTGTCTGGCCTGTGTGGGTGGTGAGTGGTCCCATTGGACAGGATGAGGACAATGACAGTGTGTGAAAGAGTGAATGGTGATGTCCCTTGCACTGGCAGTGAGTGAGGGCTCTATAGATGTGTGATGGGTTTGTGAGTGTGTAAGTTGAGAGTGATGAAAAGAGTGACTCACCCTAGTGGGGCGGACGAGATCATTCATCCTCTTGTGGCGCTAGGTGGCTGTCCTCTTCTGAAGGGCATTGGCACTGACCACCGCTGCCACCGCCTTTCAAGCTGGATTGGTCACGTTGCTGCCCATCCTGCTGCCAGAGTGAGGGTACAGGACATCCGTGGCATCCAGCAGTCATCATTAAACCGGGGGGCTGCAGTCTTTTTTCCTTTGCTGGCCATGTCTCCCAGGCAGCGGTGGTGAGCTGGTAGCAATGAGCGCTTTGCTGGTGGCTGCCTTTTAAACATGGCAGCTGGAGTGATGCAACGGCGAGGTGATGGCGCCGGGCGAAAGAGAGCCCACTCGCCATGGAAATGGCATGTTTCTCGGAAGTGAATAAATAATGAAGTGGGCTCGGGACGATATGGCATGAAAACCCGCCATTGTGGCCGGCAGGTAAAACGTTGTTTTACCCGCTCACTACCGCACTTAGTGCATATCTGGGAAAATTCCACCTGATGTTATTGAATGGCGGCGCAGTCTAGAGCAGGCCAAATGGCCTACACCTACTCCTGCTTCTTATGATCTTATGATCTAATGATCTACTCCATGATCTGCTTGAGGGTAGCACTGGATAACTGGAATGGGCAGTAGAAAACTCCAAAGGCCCTACTGCTTCTCAACTTAATGATCACAAGATGACATCAAAGAATACTGTGATACCAGTCCTGTGAATTCTGTCCTGACGTGAGAATGAACTGTTCTTTCTGTCTGAGTTCCTGCCACAGTAGTGTATTCAGTTCAAATAGAACATCTCTATACATCACACAGAAGGCTGAAAATTGGGTAATGTGTATGTTTTATTTATTTATTATTCATTCTTGGGATGTTGGCATCACAGGGAAGGCCAGCATGTATCGCCCATCCCTAATTGCCCTTGAGAAGGTGGTGGTGAGTTGCCTTCTTGAACCGCTGCAGTCCATGTGGTGTAGGTAAATCCAAAGTGCTGTTAGGGAGGGAGTTCCAGGATTTTAACCCAGTAACAGTGAAGGAACGGCGATCTATTTCCAAGTCAGGATGATATGTGGCTTGGAGGGGAAATTGCAGGTGGTGGTGTTCCCATCTATCTGTTGCCCTTTTCCTTCGAGATGGTTGAGGTCTCAGCTGCACTGACAGTATGCTGTGCTACAGGTTTTGGTAGAATCTAAGTATCCCCCTGAGTGCCCATTCTTCATGTATAGCTTGAGATAATGAGTAATTCTACAATGGAAAGTTAACAGCACAACTATGTTGCTAATAGCTGAGTACCTGAGTACACAACATTGCTGGAGAACCAACCAGGCATGTCAAAGCATTGGCCCTAGTGGCCACTGTAATAATTGTAGCTTTAAAGGATGTGGTGGCTGTAGCTTTAAGACTTATTGTGTTGTATAGTATCACGTGACAGTGTGAATGAATCAGCTCTAAGCATGGGGAACTTAGAGCGAGAGTTCTTCTTCTAGTTTTGGAGCATGATGGAAGCATGTAACTGCTCCTGCAGCCAGTAAATAAAGTTCGATGTTTCTAATGAGAAACCTGTCTGGAAAATCAAGTCTATATCAAACTGGCATTGAGGATAGATTGGGTCTGGCATTGTCCCTCACCCAGCAACTGTGAGTATCTTGTTTAAACAGAACAAAAGGAAAATATATTCACCAGATATGCTGCAGAATTCAAAGGGAAGAAACAGAAGCGCTGTAATTTTACATTAAAAGAAAAAAATTGGCCCCAAATCAAAATGGCTGAGAAATCTCCCAGAGAACTCATGACCTTTTAAAAAAACAGTACCTGCAGAGGCAAAAATAAAAAGTAAAAAAGAGAATCTATACTTAAATTGTAAAATAGATGTCAGCCCCACAGGCTCAGGAGGTTAGAGAAGCTGGAACACAGCTGCAAGTAAAGAAAGTTTAAAAACAACTTGCAATGCACAGTAAAAAAAAATAAAGAAAATCCAGCAGAATCGCCCAGAAAAGAGAGAAGAAATCATTGCTGTGTTTTTCTGAACAGGAACGAAGTTTTACAAAGTTAAAAATAAACAGCCACGTTTGCTGGTGAGCCCACCAAAACATGAAAAGTGCAGGAAACTCAAAACAGCACTAAAAAGCCATAGCTGCAGAGACAGCATGAGTTGAAATAAGGTGACTGCTCTTAAAGCGGCAATACATTTAAAATGGTAAATACAAGAAAAATGGCTATGGACAGAAAATAAGAGATCCCAGTGAGAGGGTAACTCTGTGGAAGGCAACAAGAGATCTCAGAGAGAGGGCAACTTCACCAAAGGCAACACGAGGCCCCAGAGGGAGGGCAACAAGAAAATAAGCAGTTGAAGGAACAGCTGATTGCCCTTCAAGATCAAATGCAAAATGAATGTGAAATCATTCAGCAACATGAAGAAATGAAGAGGACTCAGGGGAAGCCCTGGTAACCAGAGAGGGCTCACAGGAGGCCCTGGGAGTCATTTATAGCTAAATACAGCCAGGAGACAGGACTGTGGAGAAACTCCAAGGCAGTGCCAGTTCTGTGAAGTTAGCTGTCTAATAAAGAGCTGAAGAACAGCTGAATGAAGCTAAAGAGGCATTGAAAGGAAAAGTCGTATAACTTTCCAAGATGCGAGTGGTTACCTGGTATAATAGTTTTGGTGACCAGACCCTTGTTGTATCACATTGAAGTAGGGGGCCGGATCACCCGCAAACATGTGGATCAATTGAGAAGAAGGGAGAAACCCCACCAAAATGATGTTCCACCTGTAACCACTGCAGAACCCATGGTCCCTGTTGAAATTGTTCAGCCAAGGATAGACATACCAGATGTTCTTGTGGCAGTGGATAACACTGAACTGCCTGGGCCTAAAGAGGTACCTGATGCTGTTGCAGTTCCAGATAATGTGGATCCTGTAAGAGATTCGAAAGTCGTGGAGCCATCTGGATCAGGAAACCACCTGAGAGGCTGAACTTATAATTCCATGACCTGTGTATATATTTGTAATGTCATGAAGGTAGATAAATGGAAACTGTACAAAAAATTTAAAGAGGGAGGAATGTAGTAATTGTAGCTTTAAGGAACGTAATGACTGTAGCTTTAAGACTTATTGTTTTGTATAGCATTATATGACAGTGTGAATGAATCAGCTCTGAGCACAGGGAACCTTCAGGTTGGAGTTCTTTTAGTTGTGGAGCTTGATGGAAGATGTAACTGCTGCTACAGCCTGTAAATAAAGCTCAATGTTTCTAATGAGAAGCCTGTCTGGAAAATCAAGTCCATAACAGCCACCTACTTCCAGAGGTCAGTGTGACTGCGAATGAACAACCATGGGATCCCAGCTGGAGACAGCACAGGAGGAGGGAAACAAATGTTATTACTTTTGTGTACTAAGTAACAGATACCAGAGTGAGAGATCTTCACTGAGTTCAGTACAAGCTCATTCTTTATATTGGAGTTAAATACACATAGAGCACAGAGGAATCCTTCTACAAGACTGGTTACAAGTTGAATGCAACTGGGTTGCAATTGTTTTATTTTACTGATTTGCCACTGTTATCAAACAGTTCCAGAAATCTCAATATAATGCATTAACAATCTTGCATATATCATACACTTCCTATGTCACATTTATTTCCTGTAACAGTTTCCCTTCACACCTCCCTTCACTGTTTTGCTGATAACACCCTGATTGTTATCAAACAGTGGGGGGGTGTAATTCATCTGGAACAGCATTACAAACCGGCAAATAGCAAATCAGTGAATCAATGTAAAGGAACATTGGGCAGAATGTGAACCAGACAGCCAATTTACTGTCACCTTTTTGTTCCATCACAGAAGACAAATTTCACCCCCTGTCTATCCCTGATTTCCATGAGCAATGTCAGAGTAAGATAAGGAAAGACCAAACATACCCTCCACATTATAGCACCATCTAGATTGTACCACTTCCCCATGTACTGCTTCTCTCAAACTGCATCCCTTTGCACTTATCCACATTAAATTACATCGCCCATGTCAATGCTCATTTCACCAATCTGTCTGTGTCCTCCTGAAATCTGCTATAATCCTGCTCACTATGTCACCAAGTTTTGTATTATCAGCAAACTTTGAAATTGTATTCCCTACACTCAAGGCCAGGTAATTTATATATAACAAATAAAACAATGGTCCCAATAGTGACTCAATGTCGAGTTCTCCCCATTCAGAGAAACACCCGTTCACCACAACACTCCTTCACCTTCTTATCCTCTAGTTAATTACACATCCAAGTTACCACCATTCCATATGCTACTACTTTCTGAATAAGGTGCATAATGTAGGAAAATGTGAGATTGTCCACTTTGGTAGGAATGATAGAAAAGCAGAATTTTTTAAAAAGAGAGAGACTACAGAATGCTGCAGTACAGAGCGATCTGGGTGTCGTCAGACATGAACCGCAAAAAGTTATTATGCAGGTACAGCAAGCAACTAGGAAGGCAAATGGAATAGTGACCTTAACTGCAAGGGGGTTGGAATATAAAAGTAGGACAGTCTTGCTAAGATTGTACAGGGCCTTGGTAATACAAAACTTGGAGTAATGCGTACAGTTTTGTTCTCCTTATTTAAGGAGGGATATACTGGCACTGGTGGTACTGGTTAGCTTAGCCTACAGCATGGGGTTCGATCACTGTTCTACATAAGAAATAGGAAAAGGGGTAGAAGATTCGGCCCCTTGAGCCTGCTCCACCATTCAATAAGATCATGGCTGATCATCTTATGTTTCGATTTCCACATTCCCATCTAACCCCGATAACTTTTGATCTCCTTGCCTACCTCTGCTTTAAAAATATTCAATGACCCCCACCTCCACTATCTTCTGAGGCAGAGAGTTCCAAAGATGCACAACGCTCTGAGAGAAAAAATTTCTCCTCATCTCTGTCCTAAAAGGGCGATCCCTAATTTTGAAACAATGCCCCCTAGTTCTGGACTCACCCAGAAGAGGAAACATCCTTTCGATGTCCACCTTGTCAAGGCCGTTCAGGATCTTGTATACTTCAGTCAGATCACCCCTCACTCTTCTAAGGTCCAGTGGGAACAAGCCCAAACTGTCCTACCTTTCCTCATAAGACAACCCACTCATTCCAGGTATCAATCTAGTAAACCTCCTCTGAACAGCCTCCAATGTATTTATATCCTTCCTTAAATATGGAGACCAAAATTACACACACTATTTGAGATGCAATCTCACCAATGCCCTGTATAACTGAAGCATAACATCCTTACTTTTATGTTTAATCCCTCTCGTAATAAAGGATCGCATTCCATCAGTCTTCTTAATTACTTGCTGTACCTGCATACTAACTTTTTGTGATTCATGTACTAGAACATCTAGATCCCTCTGCACCTAAGAATTGTGCAGCCGTTCTCCATTTAAGTGCTTTTTTGTTCTTCTTGCCAATGTGAACAATATCACATTTTCCCACATTAAACTTCATTTGCCAGATCTTTGTCCACTCACTCAACCTATCTATATTCATCTGCAACCTCCTCATGTCCTCTTCACAACATACCTTCCTACCTATTTTTGTGCCAACTGCAAATTTAGCTGCCGTGTCTTCATTCCCCTTATCTAAGTCATTGATGTAAATTGTAAAAAGTTGAGGCCCCAGTACAGACCCCTGTAGGACTCCACTCACCACATCCTGCCAATCAGAAAAAGGCCCATTTATGCATACTTTCTGCTTTTTGCCAGCCAGCCAATCTTCTATCCATGCTAATATGTTACCCACTACACCATGCGCTTTTATTTTCTGTATTAATCTTTGATGTAGCAACTTATCAAATGCCTTCTGGAAATCCAAGTCCAGTATGCCTACAGGCTCCCTTTTATCCACTGTACACGTTACTCTTTCAAAATACTCCAAAAAATTGGTTAAACATGATTTTCCTTTCACAAAACTATGCTGACTCTTCCCTATTGCCTTGAGCTCTTCTAAGTGCCCAGCTATAACCTCCTTAATGATCGATTCTAATAACTTCCCTGTTCTGGCTGATTTATACTTCGGGCCTGCCTCTTCATCCTATCTGTAGTAAAAATATTACAGCATTTTGTTGTGGTTTGGTGGATAATCACCAAGGACCTGCCTTCAGACAAAACAGAAGAAGATACATACATTGGAAGCAGTTCCGAGAAGGTTCATTGGCTGATTCCTGGGATGAAGGGGTTTGTTTTTTAAGGAAAGGATTGGTTTCCCAGAGGGGAAAAAAAGTTCAGACTAGTATTATTTCTTAGTTTTTACTGTTCATTGGAGTTTAGAACAATGAGAGATGATATTAAAACATACAAGATTCTGAGGTGGTGTTTCCCCTTAAAGAGAATCTAGAACTCAGAAGCAGAGATTCAGAATATGGGGTCGCCCATTTTAGAATATGAGGAGAAACTTCTTTTCTCAGAGGATTGTGAATCTTTGGAATTCTCCTCCAGATAGAACTCTGGAGGTTCAACCATTGAAGATATTCATGGCTGAGACAGACAGTTTCTTGGACTCCAGGCAGTGAAACGTTATGGGGAGCAGGCAGGAATGTGGAGTTGAGGTCAAGATTAGACCAGCCATGATCTTCTGAATTGGTGGAACCAGTTCAAGGGGCCCTATGGCCCACTCCTGCTCCTTTTTCTTAAGTTCTTACGTTCTTATTCAACCACAATACCATTGCTGAAACCCCCACCATCAACATCCTCGGGGTTACCATTGACTAGAAACTGAACTGAACCAGTTACTGTGGCTACAAGAGCAGATCAGAGGTTAGGAATCCTGCAGCGAGTAACTCACCTCCTGACTCCCCAAAGCCTGTCCACCATCTATAAGGCACAAGTCAGAAGTGTGATGGAATACTACCCATTTGCTTAGATGAGTGAGGCTCTAACAACACTCCAGAGTCTTGACACCGTCCAGGACAAAGCAGGCCATATTGGTCAGCACCCCATCCCCCACCTTAACCATTCAGTCCTTCCATCACCAGTGCATGATGGCAGCAGTGTGTACCATCTACAAGATGCCCTGTAGCAACTCACCAAGGCTCCTCAGCACCTTCCAAACCTGTGACCTCTACTCCTAGAAGCACAAGATCGGCATACACATGGGAACGCCGCCATCTGCAATACCTACAGCAGCTGGACAGCAGTGATTCAAGAAGACAACTCACCAAGCATCTTCTCAAGGTCAATTATGGATGGGCATAAATGCTGGGCCTTGCCAGTGATGCTGATGATGAATAAATGAAAAAAACTGTTACCTAGATGTTGTTACATTGCAGCACACTGACCATCCCCACTTCATTCCTCTGAATGAGATCCTGCACAGCTTCTTTTGTTGTGGCCTGGAAAGTTCACCTGTACATATTTCAGGAATTCTTCACCCTCCTTGTCCTCCACACTGTTTCTCCCCCGGTCTATATTATGGTAAGTAAAGTCCTTGATTATTATTTTCACATTTCTCTAAAGCTTGTTGACAGATTTGCTCCTCCATCTCCATCTCACTATTTGGGGATCTATGGTAAACACCCAGCAATGTAACAGCTCCTTCCCTGTTCCTTAACTCTAACCAAGTTGATTTAGTCTTTGAGCCCTCTAGTACCTCATTCCTCTAAAGAACTGGAATATTATCCTTGATCAATGCAGCCACTTCTCTTCCTCTTGTCTTCTTCCCTTCACTGTTTCTCCTGAATTCACTGCAGCCAGGAATGTTTAGCTCCCACCCCTGCCCATGTTTAAGCCAGGTTTCTGTTAAAGCCATTATATCCTAACCCCATGCGGAAACTTGCATCTGCAGCTGGATCATCAGCCTCGTTTGTAGCCCTTGTATTAACACACACACTTTCCAATACCGGGCGAATCAGTTTTGCTTCCCTCCTCCAGCATCTACTTCCTACTCTTTCTACATTTCTCTTTGTATTGTTGCTGCCAGTCACATCATAAAATAGGTAGGAGTTCTCGGCTAAACACAGCAAGCAATCTCTGTCGATTAGTCTGTAACAGACCCAGACATGACAAGAGAAAATCCCTACTGGTGATGAGCACTGGGAACTATAGGTCCAAAGTCAGCTGTACCTCCCACACATTTTAGAATTACACACATCATCTCTCTAATTACTCATACACTCTATCCCAAAATATTATTTTCTGAAAGAAAGCTATATATTTTGCATTGGAATAAATCAACATTAATTGCTTCCATAATCTCTCTAGCAAGTCTGTCCATAGATTACATAAGAATAATGTTTGCCTGTTCTGTATTGTATGTATGCGCAGTGTCACATTTGAAGACTTAAATTTCTATATTAAATGGTCTTGAAAGTACCACAGAAAGAGTTAGAAAACCAATTCACTGAAAAACTTTCCCCAGTAACAGAAATACATCATTCATCCCAATGATAGAATTTCACAAAGAACAATTAGCCTCTGATTAAAGAGTGTGAGAGGGAGAGAGCAACAAGAATTCATAAAGAGCATGAGAAGGAAAGGAGGAGACGATTGGTGAATGACAGGTGAGTAAACACTTCATATAAAGTTTAAGGTATGTCAGTGCAGCTCGACAATGTGGAATGTGCATCCTGCAGGATGTGGGAAGTCATGCAGGCACAAAGTGCCCTCGATGTCTACATCTGAAGGAAGTGTTCCCAGCTGCAGAAGCTTGAGGTCTGGGTAGGGGAACTTGAGCGGTGGCTGGAGTCACTGCAGTACACCCGCAAGGCTGAAAATTCTGTGGATAGATAGTACATTTAGAGAGATGGTCACATTGCAGCTAAGATGTACACAGGCAGAGAGGGAATGGGTGACCACCAAAGTATCTTAGGGAAACAGGCAGGTAATGCAGGAATCCCCTGATGTTATCGTGCTCTCTAACTGCTTTTCCATGTTGGATACTGTTGAGCGAGATGGTTCCTCAGAGGACTGTAGCAAGAGCCAAGTTCGTAGCACCACAGGTGGCTCAGCTGTACAAGAGGGGAGGTGGAGAGTGGAAGCGCTATAATGGTAGGGGATTCCATAGTTAGAGGAGCAGACAGGCATTTCTGCAGCCATAGACATGACTCCAGGATGGTATGTGGTCTCCCTGCTGCCAGAGTCAAGGATGTCACAGAGTGGCTGCAGGACATTCTTTTGAGGAGGGCGAGTAGCCAGAGGTTGTACATGGACCACCAACTAGCAGAAGGGATGTAGAGAAACAAATTTTCAAAGAAATTACAGAGGGGTGCAAGAATTATAGAACAATTATAATGAGGGACTTCAATTATCCAAATATGGACTGGGATAGGAATAGTGCAAAGGGACAAGAGGGGAAAGAGTTCCTACAGTGTGTTCAAGGTCATTTTCTGCAGCAGTGTGTTTCCAGTCCAATGAAAGGGCAGGCACAGTTGGACCTGATTCTGGGGAATGAGTTGTCCCAAGTGGATCAAATAACAGCGGGAGAGCATTTAGGGGGCAGTGACCATTGTATCATAAGGTTTAGGTTGGCCCTGGAGAAGGACAAGGACCAACTGAGAGCAGGAATAATTAATTGGGGGAAGGCCAACTTCGATGGGATGAGAATGCATCTGATTGAGTTGAAATCAAATGTAGACAGAAAAGACAGCAGTTGAACAATGGGCTACCTTCAAAGAGATAAGATTGCAATGTCAACGTATATTCCCTTGAAGGGGAAAGGTAGGACAAATAAATCTAGAACACCCTAGATGACAAAGAAACAGAGTTGAAGCTAAAAAGGAAGATGTATGCATATGATAGACATCAGGTAGAAAATACAATGGAGAATCAGGCTGAATATAGAAGGGCCACAAGGGAAATGAAGAAACTAATCAGAAAAGCAAGGAGGGAGCATGAAAAGAGACTAGAGCTAACATAAAAGGGAATCCCAAAGTCTTCTATTAGCAAGTAAATAATAAAAGGGCAGTAAAAGAAAGGATAGGGCCAATCAGGGATAAAACAGGAGACTTGCATGTGGAGGCAGAAGTAGAGGAGGTGTTGAATGAGTTCTTTACATCTGTCATTAAAAAGGAAGAGGATGCTACCCAGGCTGAGGTGACAGAGGAGGTAACTGGTACACTCGAGGAATTTACAATTGAGAAGGAGGAGTTTTAGAAAGGCTATCTTTACTTAAAATTGATAAGGTACCAGGACTGGATTAGATGCACTGAGGATACTGAGGGAGATGAGAGTGGAAATTTCAGAGGCACTGGTGATAATCTTCCAGTCTTCCTTAGACACAGGGAGGATTGGAGAATTATGAATGTTATGCCCTTATTCAAAAAGAGGAGCAAGGATAAAGCCGGCAACTACAGGCCAGTCTGTTTGAATTCAGTTGTAGGGAAACTTCTGGAAACAATAGTTCGGTACAAAATCAGTAGTCACTTAGACAGATGCAGGATAAATAAGGGAAGCCAGCATGAATTCATTAAGGGAAAATCATGTTTAACTAACTTGCTGGAGTTTATTTTTGAGGAGGTAACAGAGAAAGTTGATAAAGGAAATGCTGTTGATGTGGTGTATATGGATTTTCAAAAGACATTTGATACAGTGCCACACAACAGACTTGTGAGCGAAATTCTAGCTCATGGAATAAAAGGGAAAGCAGGCACTGGATAAGAAATTGGCTGAGTGACAGGAAACAGTGACTGGTGATAAATGGATGTTTTTCAGATTGGAGGAAGGTCTGTAGTGGAGCTCCCCAGGAGTCAATGTTGGGACCCTTGCTCTTCCTGATATATATTAATGACCTAGACTGTGGTGTGCAGGACATGATTTCAAAATTTGCAGATGATACGAAGATTGGAAGCATTGTAAACTGTGATGGGGATAGTCTTGAATTTCAAAAGGTCATAGACATTTGGTGGATTGGGCAGACAAGAGGCAGATGAAGTTCAATGCAGAGAAATGTGAGGTGATTCATTTTGGCAGGAAGAATATGGGGAGACAGTATAAAATAAAGGGAGAAACTCTAAAGGAAGTGCAAGAACAAAGGGGCCTCAGTGTATATATACATAAGTCAGTGAAAATAGCAGGTCATGTTGAGAGAGCAGTTAATAAAGCATATGGTATCTTAGGCTTTATTAATAGGGGCATTGAGTATAAGAGTATGGAGGTCACGTTATGCTTTTATGCACTAGTTAGGCCTCATCTGGAGGACTGTGTCCAGTTCTGGGTGCCATACTTGAGGAAGGATGTAAAGCCATTGGAGAGAGTACAGAGAAGATTCACAAGAGGATCATGAGAGAACCCTGTGTTTAAATATAAAACAAGGCTGCTTTTAGGATGAAGGTTTTCAGCAACATTTCTTCAGATGGGTGCTGAACTGTCTGCCATTTGACTTGACATTGATATATTACAATTCAAAGAGCAGGAAGTTTAAAAAAAGTCACTCGATTTAGGGCTTTTTCAAATATTACATTTATAGAAAAGCCAAGTAGGGTAACATGGCTTTATGAACTACTTCACATGAATTAAGAGCTTGTTGCCAGTATTAACACCACCTGCATCTGTTCCTGTTTATCCAGCTAGAATGTACAAGCAGATAGCAAGACAGAAACAGTATAAATCTTAATTATTCAAATAACTCCTGGCATCTTTGAAGCGTTCAATGGCAATTATTGTGATATGTGCAAAGATATTATTGTGTACCAATGTAACAGTTAGGCTGGCCCTGCTAAAGTTTGCCGAGAACTGGAAAATAGGAACTGTCCCCCCCCCCCCCCCCCTCCCTGTTTGCCCTTCCCTTCTCAAACAGATTATTTGGTCATTATATCATTGCTGTTTATGGGATCTTGCTGTGCTAGGCTACACCAGTGACTCCCATTCAAGTGTATTCAGCAGTGCTTCATTGGCCGTGTAGCATTTTGGGATGTCTTAAGAATATGAAAGGCACTATATACATGCAAGTCCTTTCTTTCTTTCCACAGACCTTTAAGTACAGTCCCAACCAGCCTTTGACCCTTCACTCAACTGGCACCAGTTACCCTCTGATCCCACCGTTAGGTGACTATCCTCCATCCCGGTTCCTAGAAGATGAGTCAGTGGGATATTCATACGTGGAATAGATGAGAGTCCAGGCTGATCCCATTGTTCACACATTTGGGACATTAAGTTCCCTTTCCCCATCCCAGGATACTGGGGCCAGTTGTATTTGGTTTGCCACCCTGGCTGAGATTGGTTAATGGGATTGAGAAATTGACCCTGTGACCTTTCACTTCAGTGCCACCAGTGCATGCTGGGAGTGCATTTCAAAAACCCATTGCCAGTCCGCACACAGGTCACAGAATCTGAGTTTTGACCCTTCAATCTTTATGAATCAGTACCAAGCACACCTTTCAAGCATTTTTTGAAAGTACACCTGCCCACTTCTTCAAATTCATGGGTATCTTTTTAATAGAAGTGCTCCATTACTCCTGCTTTACCCTGCTGCAGAGGGCTCTTGGCTGGAGCACTGCAATGTTATATAAATTCAGAAAAAAACAGCAGTCAGATACAGGTCTCAAGATACCTTTGAAATCTGCTTAAAATAACCAGCAGCTCTGAAGATGACTGCTATTAAAATTCCTGACACACTCAAAGAGTACATTGAAGTAATTACACCTCACAAGTTTAGTAAAGAGCCTCAGCTCAGGACAGCTGAATTAAAATGGATGGTTATGTTGAGTGGCAGTTATAGAAAAATATAAACAGATTTTTAAACATTTGTTAACTTTGTATTCAGGTAATGTGGGCATCAGTGGATGGTTTTCATCTGTATGAAATGAGCTCTTAACTATCCTCTTCTGGGAGCTCTCTTCTGCTGAGCAAAAGTTATTTTATTCATTACTTAACCTAACAATTTTTTTTTTGCTGTGTCATAAAAGAAAACAACCAACCCACCACTGAAATGACTGGCACTAGCCAGAGGTAGGACAACCACTTGCATCTATATAACACTTTTAATGTTGTAAAATGTCATCAAAGTATAAGATGATAAAATTTAACACTGAACTGGATAAAGAGATAGTAGGATAAATGACCAAAAGCTTGGTCAAGCAGGCAGGTTTTAAGTGGCATCTTAGGAGTGGAGGGAAAGGTAAAGAGGAAGAGGAGGAACAGAGGCTTTTAGGGTGGGAGTTTTTAGGGCTTGAAGATGAAGGCACAGATGCCAATGGTGGAACAATTAAAATTGGAGGCATGCAAGAGGCCAGAACTGTAGGAAGGCAGAGAGAGAGAGCAGACATTCAGATAGCCCTGAATCATCAGTACTCTTGTAGCTCCGATTGTAGAAGGTGCAACACCTGCCTCTTTACTTCCCCTCTCCTCACCGTCCAAGGGCCCAAGCACTCCTTTCAAGTGAAGCAGCATTTCACTTGCACTTCCCCCAATTTAGTCTACTGCATTCGTTGCTCCCAATGCGGTTTCCTCCACATTGCAGAGACCAAACACAGACTGGGTGACCGCTTTGCAGAACACCTTCGGTCTGTCCGCAAGCATTACCCAGACCTCCCTGTTGCTTGCCATTTCAACACTCCACCCTGCTCTGATGCCTACATGTCCATCCTTGGCTTGCTGCATTGTTCCAGTGAAGCTCAACGCAAACTGGAGGAACAGCATCTCATCTTCTGACTAGGTACTTTACAGCCTTCCGGACTGAATATTGAGTTCAACAATTTTAGATCATGAATTCTCTCCTCCATCCCCACCCCCCTTTCCGATTCCCCCCCCCCCTTTTTTTTCCAATAATTTAAATAGATTTTTCTTTTCCCACCTATTTCCATTATTTTTAAATGTATTTCCATCCATTGTTTTATCTCTACCTTTTAGCCTTTGTCGATTCCTTCACCCCATCCCACCCACACTAGGGCTCTCTGTACCTTGCTCATCCTGCTTTCTACCCTTAATTAGCACATTCCTCAGATAATATCAACACCTTCAACACCTCTTTGTCCTTTTGTCTGTGACATCTTTTGGTTATCTTCACCTATCACTGGCCCTCTATCCAGCTCAACAACCACCCCCCCACCCCCCCTTAAACCAGCTTAAATTTCACCTCTTTTCTATTTTTACTTAGTTCTGTTGAAGGGTCATTCGGAGTCGAAACGTTAACTGTGTTCCTCTCCGCAGATGCTGCCAGACCTGCTGAGTTTTTCCAGGTATTTTTGTTTTTGTTTTGGATTTCCAGCATCCACAGTTTTTTGCTTTTAGCCCTGACTCATCGACTGACAGGACGGTGGGGATGGGATCCTTTGGCTGTGCTGCAAACACATTGTTCAATGCATGTCCCTTTCTCAATAGGCCTCAGGATACAACTGTTCAGTACAATTGGCTCGTACCATGATGCCTCTACACTAATGAGCAGGAGATGCAGTGGCTATTCACTCAGTAAGGTAGCTTTTCATCTCTTTTACCTAATTATAGTTTTCTTGTAGCTCCGATTTTAAGACAGACCTAAGATTATCAGATTTTCAGACAACTAAACAACTTTTCAAACAGCTGGTCATCACATTCAGACGACTGGCTGAGAATGAGATAGTCATTTTGTCAATCCCTTGAAACGTTTGACATGTAGGATCCCTCGATGTGCAGCAGAAAGCCATCAGGACATTGATTGGATTCAACCTTTATGGTGAGTGTAGGCTGTGGTATTGGCGGTCAGTCTTGCTGCCACATTGGTGAAGATGTCAACACTCAATAGTAGCACACATTCTGACTGCACCTTCTTTGGAATGCCCATTAATGATTGGTTGGCCAGAAAGATCATATTGGTGTTGGGTAATATGGAAGGGAAGGAAAGAGGTGATGAACCCAACTGTTGGAACAGGCCTATTGGGAGTGGGGAGACGAATTAAAATAGTTTTCTTGGCTGTTTTCAACACTAGATCAGGTTCAAGAAAGCAGCTCACCACCACCTTCTCAAGGGCAACTAGGGATCGGAAGAGAAGCACAAGAGGAGCCGGGAGTTGAAGAGCAGCGTGAGAGGAGGTGGAAGTTGAAAAGGAGCACGAGAGGAGTCGAGAGTTGAAAAGGAGCACAAGAGGAGTCGGGAGTTGAAGAGAAGTGCGAGAGGAGTTGGGAGGTGAAGAGAAGCTCGGAGAGCAGGTGTGCCTGAGGGAATTCAGTGAGGGTGGAATGAGGTGATCCTTTGAGTACCGTGAGAATGGTTGGGTAAGTATTTACTACTTTTATTGCTTATAGTTTTTAAGGTCTTATTTTGTGGTTCACCGTTTGTTAGGGCTATATTCTGTAACAACGAGGAGCAAGGAAGAAGGCCCCAAGAGTAATTGACATCATTTGATATTAAGTATCTTCCAAAAGGTTTAATTTAATTTAAAGGGGTAAGTCATGGCAGGAGAGCTCAAAGCCGTGGTGTACTCCCCTTGTTCTATGTGGGAAGCCTGGAACATTTCTAGCGCCCGGGGCCAGCATGTGTGCAGGAAGAGCTTCCAGCTGCAGCTCCTGGAAGCCTGGGTTTCGGAGTGGAGCAGTGACTGGGGACACTGTGAGCTTCTGCGAGGTAGAGAGTATTGTGGATAGCATGTATAGAGAGGTGGTCACACTGCAGGCTAAGTGTTCACAGGCAGGAAGGGAATGGGTGACCACCAGGCAGAGCAAGAGGACTAGGCAGGCAGTGCAGGAATCTCCTGTGGCTATTCCCCTGCAAAACAGATATACTGCTTTGGATACTGTTGGGGGGAATGGCTTCTCAGGAGAAATCTGCAACAGCCAAATTCATTGCACCGCAGTTGGCTCTGCTGCACAGGGCAGGAATAAAAAGTGTGGGAATGCAATAGTTATAGGGGATTCAATTGTAAGGGGAATAGATAGGCGTTTCTGTGGCCACAAACAGGACTCCAGGATGGTATGTTGCCTCCCTGGTGCTAGGATCAAGGGTGTCTCAGAGCGGCTACAGGACATCCTGAAGGGGGAGGTTGAACAGCTAATGGCCATGGTACACATTGGTACAAACAACATAGCTAAAAAAAAGGGATGATGTCCTAAAAGCAAAATATAGGGAATTAGTAAGTAAGTTGAAAAGTAGGACCTCAAAGGTAGTGATCTCAGGATTACTACCAGTGCCACGTGCTAGTCAGAGTAGAAATAGCAGGATATATCAGATGAATACGTGGCTGAAGAGATGGTGTGAGGGGGAGGGTTTCAGTTTCCTGGGACATTGGTTCTGGGAGAGGTGGAACCAGTACAAACTGGACGGGTTACACCTGGGCAAGACCGGGACTGTTGTCCTAGGGGAATATTTGCTAGAGTGGTTGGGGAGGGTTTAAACTAAAATGACAGGGGGATGGGAACCTACTCAAGGAGTCAAAGGAAGGGGAATCAAGGACTAGAACAAAAGACAGAAAGGGGAATAAGGTAAGTGATAGGTAGAGAAATCAAGGGCAAGAATCAAACAGGGCCTCAGTGAAAAATAGTGGGAACAGGACAAGTAATGTTAAAAAGACAAGCCTTAAGGCTTTGTGCCTTAACGCAAGAAGCATTCGCAATAAAGTGGATGAATTAACCGCGCAAATAGATGTAAACAGGTATGATATCGTCGGGATTACGGAGACATGGCTGCAGAGTGACCAGGGATGGGAACTGAACATCCAGGTGTATTCAGTATTTAGGAAGGACAGACAAAAAGGAAAAGGCGGTGGAGTTGCATTGCTGGTTAAAGAGGAAATTAACACAATAGTGAAGAAAGATATTAGCTCCGACAATGTGGAATCTGTATGGGTAGAGCTGAGAAACACTAAGGGGCAAAAAATGTTAGTGAGGGTTGTATATAGACCCCCAAACTGTAGAGATGATGTCGGGAATGGCATTAAACAGGAAATTAGAGACTCAGGCAATAAAGGAACATTTGTAATTATGGGTGACTTTAATCTGCATATAGATTGGGCAAATCAAATTAATAACAATACCATAGAGCAGGAATTCCTGGAGTGTACATGGGATGTTTTTCTGGACCAATACATTGAGGAACCAACTAGAGAACAGGCCAGCCTTGCCTGGGTATTGTGTAATGAGAAAGGAATAATTGGCAATCCAGTTGTGCGAGGCCCCTTGGGGATGAGCGACCATAATATGATAGAATTCTTCATCAAGATGGAGAGTGACATAGTTGATTCTGAGACTAGGGTCCTGAATCTTAATAAAGGAAACTACGATGGTATGAGGCATGAGTTGGCTGTGATGGATTGGGAAACGTTACTTAAAGGGATGATGGTGGATAGGCAATGGCAAACATTCAAAGAGCACATGGGTGAACTGCAACTATTGTTTATTCCTGTCTGGCGCAAAAGTAAAACAGGAAAGGTGGCCAAACCATGGCTTACAAGGGAAATTAGAGATAGTATTAGATCCAAGGAAGTGACAAAGAGATTGGCCAGAAAAAAACAACAGATCTGAGGATTGGGAGCAGTTTAGAATTTAGCAAAGGAGGACCAAGGGATTGATTGAGAAGGGGAAAATAGAGTACGAGAATAAGCTTGCGGGGAACATAAAAACTGACTTTAAAAGTTTCTATGGGAATGTGAAGAGAAAAAGATTGGTGAAGACAAATGTAGGCACCTTACAGTGAGAAACAGGGGAATTTATAATGGGGAACAAAGAATAGGCTGACCAACTAAATACATACTTCGGTTGTGTCTTCACAAAGGAGGTCACAAATAAAATACCAGAAATGTTGGTTTAGTGAGAGGGAGGAACTGAAAGAAATCAGTATTAGTAGGGAAATGGTGTTGGGGAGATTGATGGGATTGAAGGCCGATAAATCCCTAGGGCCTGATAATCTACATCCCAGAGTACTTAAGGAAGTAGCCCTAGAAATAGTGGATGCATTGGTGGTCATCTTCTGAGATTCTATAGACTCTGGAACAGTTCCTACAGATTGGAGAGTATCTAATGTAACCCCACTATTTAAGAATGGAGGTAGAGAGAAAACAGGGAATTATAGACCAGTCAGCCTGACGTCGGTAGTGAAGAAAATTCTAGAATCCATTATAAAAGATTTAATAGCTGAGCACATGGAAAACATTGGCAGAATCGGACAGAGTCTGCTTGGATTTACGAAAGGGAAATCATGCTTGACAAATCTACTGGAATTTTTTGAGGATGTAACTAGTAGAGTTGATGAGGGGGAGGCAGTGGATGTGGTTTATTTGGACTTTCAGAAGGCTTGCGACAAAGTCACACATGAGAGATTAGCATGTAAGATTAAAGCCCATGGGATTGGGGGTAGTGTATTGAGATGGATAGAAAACTGGTTGGCAGACAGGAAACAAAGGGTAGGATTAAATGGGTCTTCTTCCAAATGGCAGGCAGTGACTAGTGGGGTACCGCAGGGATCGGTGCTGGGACCCCAGTTGTTCACAATATATATTAATAATTTAGATGAGGGAACTAAATGTAATATCTCCAAATTTGAAGATAACACAAAGTTTTGTGGGAGGGAGAGCTGTGAGGAGGATGCAGAGATGCTTCAATGTGAATTGGACAAGCTGAGTGAGTGGGCAAATGCATGGCAGATGCAGTATAATGTGGATAAATGAGGTTATCCACTTTGGTAGCAAAAACAGGAAGGCAAACTATTATCTGAATGGCTATAAATTGAGACAGGAGAATGTGTAACAAGACCCAGGTGTCCTCATACACTAGTCGCTGAAGGTAAGCATACAAGTGCAGCAGGTGGTAAAGAAGGCAAGTGGTATGTTGGCCTTCATAGCCAGAGGATTCGAGTACAGGAACAGGATGTCTTGCTGCAGTTATACAGGGCCTTGGTGAGACCAATCCTGGAATATTGTGTGCAGTTTTGGTCTCCTTATCTGAGGAAGGATGTACTTGCTATAGAGGGACCGCAGCGAAGGTTTACCCGACTGATTCCTGGGATGGCAGGACTGACATATAGGGAGCGATTGAGTCGATTAGGATTCTATGCACTGGAGTTCAGAAGAATGAGGGGGGATCTCATAGAATCCTATAAAATTCTAACAGGACTAGACAGGGTAGATGCAGGAAGGATGTTCCCGATGGTGGGGGAGTCCAGAACCAGGGGTCACAGTCTGAGGATATGGGATAGACCATTTGGGACTGAGATGAGGAGAAATTTCTTCATCCAGAGAGTGGTGAGCCTGTGGAATTCGCTACCACAGAAAGTAGTTGGGGCCAAAATGTTGTATGTTTTCAAGATATAGTTCTTGGGGCAAACGGGATCAAAGGGTATGGGGAGAAAGCGGGAGCAGGCTATTGAGTTGGATGATCAGCCATGATCATAATGAATGGCAGAGCAGGCTCGAAGAGCCGAATGGCCTACTCCTGCTCCTAGTTTCTAAATGCTGACCTAGCCAGCGAAGCCCGCATTCTGTGAATGAATAAAAACAAAGTCAGTTCTTGGCACAACAGCCAGCCTTCTTCCTTCTCTTCTGTCCTTCTGCTTCTTCCTCTGCATGCACACCTTCCAAATGGAATAGGAACATTTGAACAGGCATAGGCCATTCAGTCCCCTGAGCCTGGTGTGAGATTTTCCCTGTGAGCTTCAGGCTCACATGGGTCAGAAGCCTGCACTGCGTGGGAATCAATTCCTCACTTGTGATTTTTTTCCAAATTGGCTAAGTAATGGCCAGACTTCAATTTAAAAAAAAAATGAAATAGAAAAGCCCTCTCCAGGGCGGCCTTGATTGCAGCCGGACCCAAGCAAGTAGGAGGGGCCTCTAAGCCTGCCTGGAATGCAGCTCCCCCCCTCACCGACTCCCTGTCTGCTGCCCGGAGGCCACCTCCAGGGAGCTGCCCTGTCCTGTGCCGCTTGTGTGGTGGCTGACTGGAAAATCTAAGCCCTGCCATTATTCTCCCTCACTGCATCCTGCCTCTGGGAAAATGGCCTGGACTACAGCCAGGGAACTGGCACCCTGGCCAGTGACACAAAATGTTGTGTCTGCCTTTGTGCCAGCCACTGTTTGTCCACCATTCCATTAGACCAAATCCATTTACCCACACTGATTTCATGCCCCTGAATACCATTACCTAACAAAAATCTATCAGTCACTCTGGAAGTTTTCAACTGATTTACTTAATAACCTTTTGGGGGATAGAGTTCCAGATTTCCACTTCTGAGAAATGTAACTCTCAGAGTCCTGCACTGAGTAGTTTGACAGCCTTCCTGGCTCTGTTTATCATTGGTACTCAGTGAAGTAATGTAGGCAGTTGCGAGAGAGACCACTTTGCGTCAGTTGACAATAAAGGCCTAGGATCTCTGTCTAAATTCACTGGCCTGTGGAGTACAGACATTACCATATCCTACAGGACCCTCACTAACAGGCAATCACACCTCTGCTAATATGAAGCTTTATTTTAAAAGTCAAGGATAACAAAGGCAGTCAAATCTATTGAAGATCATGACCAAAGTACCATAGCTGTGGTAGCCGTACAGATTAAACATGGTTCCTTGTCGGCATCATCTTTTACAAGGATTTTCAGTTCCTGCACAGGAATACACAGTTCGCATTCCATAGCTCATTCATTTGATGTTTAAGTTGAATTGATGAATCAGATTGTATGCGTGACTTAATCACACTCCACACCAATCACTGATTTATACTTGAGTATTTTACTACGTGACTAAACATTTTTTTGTTCATAGGATTTGGGTGTTGCTGGCTAGAGCAGTATTCGTTGCCCATCCTTCATTGTCCTTGAGAAGGTGGTGGTAAGCTGCCATCTTGAACCGCTGCAGTCCATGTGGTGTAGGTACACCCACAGTGGGGGGTCCCAAGATTTTGACCCAGTGATCTTCTTTACTAGCCCATCAAACAGAAACACTGAAGTTTAAATCCACAATCCCAGACATTCAGCACAGATTGCAGATCAGAGATTGTACTGCAGCACCAACTCTCTGCGTCACGTTTCCCTGGAATGCTGTTCCCTAAGGGGAGCATGGGATCACAAATTCAAACATAGCAAATGTGGTGGAAATTTGAACATCTGGTGTTCGAGGTTACTTTATCACAGAATCACAGTGCAGAAGAGACCCTTCAGTCCATCGAGTCTGTACTGACACGGGTTTCCAATGCCGTCTGGGTGTGTTGCTGAAAGTTTTATCATGTGACCTGGGTGTGCACCAGCTAGGGAGCCCAAGTGGCTCAACTGGTAGCACATCTGAATCAGAGGACCCCAAGTTCAAGTCTTGCTGCAGAATCAGCATTCATACAGTTCCAATAATTAGCTTCCAAAATCCTTACAATGCTCCATGTCATTCTCTGAGGGAGAAAAGAGTGTGAAGGTGATAAACAAGCACTTCTAATTATCCAACTCAATTTATCGGCCTTCCTTATCAAATCCAATCAATGAAAGTGTTCAAAAAAATGTTAAAAAGAATGCAATTTGTTTTAAAGCCTTGGTGATTTTCCTCTCCAGCTGATCTCAGCAGTGTCCTGGGGATTTCTGGAAACCTTAGGACAATCCTAGATGGTTGGCAACCCGACCATGACCATTTATTTTTGTGACAATGATTTGCTTCTGGAAGATACAGTTTCTACTTTTCTTTTGTCTGGCCGGATTTTAAAACACTGGGGCCCCATACAGACACTGGGACCACATATAGGCAATGGTGAGCCGGTACAGACACTGAGCCCCTATCCAGACATTAGGACCCAATACAGACACTGGACCCCATATAGACACTGTGACCCTATACAGACACTAAGACCCTAAACAGATATTGGGACCCTATACAGGCACTGGGACACCTTCCGAGGCACTGGAACCCCATACACACACTGGGACCCCATACAGACAGTGGGGCCCCATATAGACATTGGGACCCGATAAAGGCACTGGGACCCCATGTAGACCCTGGGTCTCTATACAGATGCTGGAACCCAATACAGACACTGGGATACTATACAGACATTGGGATTCTAAACTGACACTGGGACCCTTTACAGGCACTGGGACCGCATAGGGGCATTGGGGCTGCATACAGACACTGGGACCCCATCTAGACACTGAGACCTTACGCATATTCTGGGATCCCATGCAGATACTAAAACCCTATACAGGCGCTGGGATCCTATACAGGCACTGGGACCCCATAAAGTCACTGGGACCCTACACAGACAAAAGGATCCGATGTAGACGCTGGGACCCCATAGGGGCACTGGGAATCTATACATATACTGGGATCATAAACAGACACTAGGACCCCATACAGGCACTGGGACCCTATACAGACCATGGGACCTATACAGACATTGGGACCGTATACAGACACTTAGATCCCATGTAGACACTGGGACCTATACAAACATTGGGACCCTATATAGGCACTGGGACCCCATATAAGCACTGTGACCCCATATAGACACTGGGACCCCATACAGATACTGGGAACCGATGCAGACACTTGGATCCCTTGTAGACACTGGGACCCACACAGACGTTGGGATCCTATCGAGACAATGGGACCCTATACAAACACTGGGACCCCATACAGACACGAGGACCCTCTACAGGCACTTGGACCACATTTGGCACAGGGATCCTATACAGACACTGGGACCCCATATAGAAACAGGGATCCTATTCGGACACTGGAACACCATATAGGTACAGGGATCCTATACAGACACTGGGACCTCATATGGATACTGAGACCCGATACAGACTCTGGGAACCCATTTAGGCTCATTACGCGATAGAGACAATGGAACCTCAATAGAAACAGGGACCCTTAACATGCACTAGGACTGTATACAGATACTGGGACCCTACACAGGCATTGGGACCCTACACAGGCATTGGGACCCTACACAGTCACTGGAGCCCTATACAGGCACTGGGACCGCATACAGACACTGGACCCCATGTAGACACTGGAACCCTATGCCGACTCTGGGACCCTATACAGACACTCGGGCTCTATACAGACACTGGGACCCCATCGGGGCACTGGGACCGCATAAAGACACGGGACACTATACAGACACTGGGACAATATACAGATACTGTCACCCTATACAAACAATGGGACCGCATAGGGGCACTGGGACTGCATATAGACATGGGACATTATACAGACACTGGGACATTATACAGATTCTGTCACCCTATACAGACACTGGGACCGCATAGGGGCACTGGGACTGCATATAGACACTGGGACACCATCTAGATACTGGGACCTTACACATACTCTGGGACCCCGTGCAGACACTGGGATCCTATACAGGCACAGGGACACCATAAAGCCACAGAGACCCTACACAGACGTAAAGACCCCATATAGACACTGGGACCCCATAGGGGCAGTGGGACACGATACAAACACTGGGACCCCATATAGGCACTGGGAGCCTGTACAGACACTAGGACCATTTACAGGCACTGGGACCACATTTGGCACAGGGATCCTATACAGACACTGGGACCCGATACAGACATTGGGACCCCATATAGACACTGGGACCCGAAACAGACACTGGGGCCCTATACAGGCACTTGGTCCCTATACAGGCACTGGGACCCAATACAGACTGTGGGACCCCATACAGCCACTGGGACCCCATATAAGCTCAGAGATCCTATATAGACACTGGGACCTCATATAGGCACTGGAATCCTATACAGACACTAGGACCCTATATAAGCACTGTGACCCCATATAGACCCTGGGACCCGATACAGACACAGGGGCCCTATACAGACTGTGGGACCCTAGTGAGGCACTGGGACGATATACAGGGACTGGGACCGCTTACAGACACTGAGACCCCATCTAGACACTGGGAGCTTACACATACTCTGGGACCCCATGCAGACACTGGGATCCTACACAGACATGGGGTTCTATACAGGCACTGGGACACCATGAAGCCACAGAGACGCTACACAGACGAAAGGACCCCATGTAGGCATTAGGACCACATAGGGGCATTGGGATCCTATAAAACACTGGGACCCCATAAAGGCAGTGGGAGCCTGTACAGACACTAGGACCATTTACAGGCACTGGGACCACATTTGGCACAGGGACCCGATACAGACACTGGGACCCGATACAGACATTGGGACCCCATATAGACACTGGGACCCCATACAGACACTGGGACCCTATACTGGTACTGGGACCACATTTGGCACAGGGATCCTATACAGACACTGGGACCCCATATAGGCACTGGAACCCTATACAGACACTAGGACCCTATATAAGCACTGTGACCCCACATAGACCCTGGGACCCGATACAGACACTGGGGCCCTATACAGACTGTGGGACCCCATACAGCCACTGGGGTCCCAGATAGGCTCAGGGATCCAATACAGACACTGGGACCCCGGATAGGCACTGGGACCCTATACAGACACTAGGACCCTATACTGGCACTGGGACCACATTTGGCACAGGGATCCTATACAGACGTTGGGACCCCATATAGACTTTGGGACACCATATAGACACTGGGACCTGATACAGACTGTGGGACCACATACAGATACTGGGACTCCATATAAGCTCAGGGACTCTATACAGGCACTGGGACCCTATACAGGCACTGGGACCCAATACAAACTGTGGGACCCATACAGGCTCATGGATCCTATACAGACACTGGGACCCCATACAGGCACAGGGATCCTATACAGACACTGGGACCCCATATAGGCACAGGGATCCTACACAGCCACTGGGACCCCATACAGCCACTGGGATCCCATATAGGCTCAGGGATCCTATACAGACACTGGGACCCCATATGGGTGCTGGAACCCTATACAGACACTAGGACCATATACAGGCACTGGGACCACATTTGGCACAAGGATCCTATACAGACACTGGGACCCGACACAGACATTGGGACAACATACAGACTGTGGGACCCCATACAGGCTTAGGGAGCCTATACAGGCTCAGGGATCCTATACAGACACTGGGACCCCACATAGGCGCTGGGACCCTATACAGACACTGGGACCACATATAGGTTCTGGGACCCTATACAGACACTAGGACCCTATACAAGCACTGTGACCCCATATAGACACTGGAACCCCATATAGATACTGGGAACCGATGCAGACACTTGGATCCCTTGTAGACACTGGGACCCACACAGACGTTGGGATCCTATCGAGACACTGGGACCCCATACAAACACTGGGACCCCATACAGACACGAGGACCCTCTACAGGCACTTGGACCACATTTGGCACAGGGATCCTATACAGACACTGGGACCCCATATAGACACAGGGATCCTATTCGGACACTGGAACACCATATAGGTACGGGGATCCTATACAGACACTGGGACCTCATATAGACACTGGGACCCGATACAGACTCTGGGAACCCATTTAGGCTCTGGTACCCGATAGAGACAATGGAACCTCAATAGGAACAGGGACCCTTAACAGGCACTCGGACTGGGACCCTACACAAGCATTGGAACCCTATACAGGCACTGGGACCGCATACAGGCACTGGGACCGCATACAGACACTGGACCCCATGTAGATACTGGGACCCTATGCCGACACTGGGACCCTATGCCGACCCGGGGACCCTATGCCGACACTTGGGCTCTATACAGACACTGGGACCCCATCGGGGCGTTGGGACCGCATAAAAACACGGGACACTATACAGACACTGGAACATTATACAGATACTGTCACCTTATACAGACAATGGGACTGCATAGGGGCACTGGGACTGCATATAGTCACTGGGACACCATTTGGATACTGGGACCTTACACATACTCTGGGACCCCATGTAGACACCGGGACCCTATACAGGCACGGGGACACCATAAAGCCACAGAGACCCTACACAGATGCAAGGACCCCATGTAGACACTGGGACCCCATAGGGGCAGTAGGACCCGATACAAACACTGGGACCCCATATAGGCACTGGGAGCCTATACAGACACTAGGACCATTTACAGGCACTGGGACCACATTTGGCATAGGGATCCTATACAAACACTGGGACCCCATATAGACACTGAGACCCGATACAGACATTGGGACCCCATATAGACACTGGGACCCGATACAGACACTGGGGCCCTAGACAGGCACTGGGACCCTATACAGACTGTGGGACCCCGTACAGCCACTGGGATCCCATATAAGCTCAGGGACCCTATACCGACACTGGGACCCCATATAGGCGCTGGGACCCCATAAGTGCACTGGGACCTGATACAGAGACTTGGATCTCTTGTAGACACTGGGACCCACAAAGACGTTGGGATCCTATCAAGACACTGGGACCCTATACAAACACTGGGACCCCATATAGGCACGAGGACCTTCTACAGACACTTTGACCACATTTGGCACAGGGATCCTATACAGACACTGGGACCCCATATTGACACAGGGATCCTATTCAGACACTGGAACACCATATAGGTACAGGGGTCCTATACAGACACTGGGACCTCATATAGACACTGGGACCTCATATAGGCACTGGGACCCGATACAGACTCTGGGAACCCATTTAGGTCTGGTACTCGATAGAGACAATGGAACCTCAACAGGAACAGGGACCCTTAACAGGCACTAGGACTGTATACAGATACTGGGACCCTACACAGGCATTGGGACCCTACACAGTCACTGGGGCCCTATACAGGCACTGGGACCACATACAGACACTGGATCCCATGTAGACACTGGGACCCTATGCCCTCCCTGGGACCCTATGCCGACCCTGGACCCTATGCCGACTTTGGGACCCTATATAGACACTCGGGCTCTATACAGACACTGGGACCCCATCGGGGCACTGGGACCGCATAAAGACACTGGGACACCAAACAGATACTGTCACCCTATACAGACAATGGGACCGCTTGGCGCTTGGGACTGCATATAGACACTGGGACCTTACACATACTCTGGGACCCCGTGCAGACTGGGACCCTAAACAGGCACGGGGACACCATAAAGCCACAGAGACCCTACACAGACGCAAGGACCCCATGTAGACACTGGGACCCCATAGGGGCAGTGGGACCCGATACAGACACTGGGACCACATTTGGCACAGGGATCCTATACAGACACTCGGACCCCATATAGACACTGGGACCCGATACAGACACTGGGGCCCTTTACAGGCACTGGGACCCCATACAGCCACTGGGACCCAATATAAGCTCAGGGATCCTATACAGACACTAGGACCCTATATAAGCACTGTGACCCCATATAGACACTGGGACCCCATATATGTACTGGGACCTGATACAGAAACTTGGATCCCATGTAGATACTGGGACCTACACAGACTTTGGGATCCTATCGAGACACTGGGACCCTATACAAACACTGGGACACCATACAGATACGAGGACCCTCCACAGGCACTTGGACCACATTTGGCACAGGGATCCTATACAGACACTGGGACCCCATATAGACACAGGGATCCTACACAGACACTGGGACACCATATGGACACTGGGACCCCAAATAGGCACAGGGATCCAAAACAGACACTGGGACCCTATACAGGCACTGGGACCCTATACAGACACTAGGACCCTATACTGGCACTGGGACCACATTTGGCACAGGGATCCTATACAGACGTTGGGACCCCATATAGACATTGGGACCCCATATAGACACTGGGACCCGATACAGACTGTGGGACCACATACAGACACTGGGACTCCATATAGGCTCAGGGACTCTATACAGGCACTGGGACCCTATACAGGCACTGGGACCCAATACAGACTGTGGGACCCATAGAGGCTCATGGATCCTATACGGACACTGGGTCCCCATATAGACACAGGGATCCTATACAGACACTGGGACCATTTACAGGCACTGGGATCCAATACAGACTGTGGAACCCCATACAGACTCTGGGACCCTTCACAGACACTGGGGCCCAATACAGACAATGAAACCTCTACTGGCACAGGGACCCTTAACAGGCACTAGGAATACAGACACAGGGGCCCTACACAGGCATTGGGACCCTATAGAGGCACAGGAACACTATACAGACACTGGGACCCTGTACAGGCTGTCGGACCCTACACAGATACTGGGACCCATTATAGATATTCTGGCTGCATGCAGACCCTGGAACCCTATATTAACACTGGGTCCCTAGTGAGGCACTGGGACCATATACAGGGACTGGGACCGTGTACAGACACTGGGACCCCATCTAGACACTGGGACCTTACACACACTATGGCACCCCATGCAGACACTGGGACCCTACACAGGCATGGGGTTCTATACAGGCACTGGGACACCATGAAGCCACAGAGACGCTAGACAGACAAAAGGACCCCATGTAGACATTAGGACCACATAGGGGCATTGGGACCCTATAAAACACTGGGACCCCGTAAAGGCAGTGGGACCTGATACAGACACTGGGACCCCATACAGACACTAGGACCCTATACTGGCACTGGGACCACATTTGGCACAGGGATCCTATACAGACACTGGGACCCCATATAGGTGCTGTAACCCTAAAAAACACTAGGACCCTATATAAGCACTATGACCCCATGTAGACCCTGGGACCAGATACAGACATTGGGGCCCTATACAGACTGTGGGACCCCATACAGCCACTGGGGTCCCAGATAGGCTCAGGAATCCTATACAGACACTGGGACCCCATATAGGCACAGGGATCCTACACAGACACTGGGACCCCATACAGCCACTGGGATCCCATATAGGCTCAGGGATCCTATACAGACACTGGGACCCCATATAGGCGCTGGAACCCTATACAGACACTAGGACCATATGCAGGCACTGGGACCACATTTGGGACAGGGATCCTATACAGAAACTGGGACCCGACACAGACATTGGAACCCATAGAGACTGTGGAACCCCATACAGACTGTGGGACCCCATACAGGCTCAGGGATCCTATACAGACACTCGGACTCTATATAGACACTGGGACCCCATCGGGGCACTGGGACCGCATAAAGACACGGGACACTATACAGACACTGGAACATTATACAGATACTGTCACCCTATACAGACAATGGGACTGCATAGGGGCACTGGGACTGCATATATACACTGGGCCCCCATCTAGATAGTGGGACCTTACACATACTCTGGGACCCCATGCAAACACTGGGACCCTATACAGGCACGGGGACACCATAAAGCCACAGAGACCCTACACAGATGCAAGGACCCCATGTAGACACTGGGACCCCATAGGGGCAGTAGGACCCGATACAAACACTGGGACCCCATATAGGCACTGGGAGCCTATACAGACATTGGGACCATTTACAGGCACTGGGACCACATTTGGCACAGGGATCCTATACAGACACTGGGACCCCATATAGACACTGAGACCCAATACAGACATTGGGAACCCATATAGACACTGGGACCCTATACAGGCACTGGGACCCTATACAGACTGTGGGACCCCATATAAGCTCAGGGATCCTATACAGACACTGGGACCTCATATAGGCACTGGAACCCTATACAGACACTAGGACCCTATATAAGCACTGTGACCCCATATAGACCCTGGGACCCGATACAGACATTGGGGCCCTATACAGACCGTGGGACCCCATACAGCCACTGGGATCCCAGATGGGCTCACGGATCCTATACAGACACTGGGACCCCATATAGGCGCTGGAACCCTATACAGACACTAGGACCCTACTTAAGCACTGTGACCCCATATATGTACTAGGACCCGATACAGACACTTGGATCCCATGTAGACACTGGGACCTACACAGATATTGTGATCCTATCGAGACACTGGGACCCTATACAGACACGAGGACCCTCTACAGCACTTGGACCACTTTTGGCACAGGGATCCTATACAGACACTGGGACCCCATATAGACTCAGGGATCCTACACAGACACTGGGACACCATATAGACACTGGGACCCCAAATAGGCACAGGCATCCAAAACAGGCACTGGAACTCTATTCAGACACTAGGACCCTATACTGGCACTGGGACCACATTTGGCACAGGGATCCTATACAGACACTGGGACCCCATATAGACATTGGGTCCCCATATAGACACTGGGACCCAATACAGACTGTGGGACCCCATACAGCCACTGGGACTCCATATAGGCTCAGGGACCCTACACAGGCACTGGGACCCTATACAGGCACTGGGACCCAATACAGACTGTGGGACCACATACAGACTCTGGAACCCTTCACAGACAATGGGGCCCGATACAGACAATGAAACCTCTACTGGCACAGGGACCCTTAACAGGCACTAGGAATGTATACAGTCACTGGGACCCTACACAGGCATTGGGACCCTATAGAGGCACAGGAACACTATACAGACACTGGGACCCTATACAGATATAGATATTCCAACTGCATGCAGACACTGGGACTCTATATAGACACTGGGACCCTAGTGAGGCATTGGGACCATATACAGGAACTGGGACCGCATACAGACACTGGGAACCCATGTAGACAATGGACCCTTGGGACCTTATGCAGACCCTGGGCCCCTATGCAGACCCTGGGACCTTTTCAGACACTCGTGCTCTGCATAGACACTGGGACCGCATAAAGACCCTGGGACACTATACAGACACTGGGACATTATACAGATACTTTCACACTATACAGACAATGGGACCGCATAGGCGCACTGGGACTGCATACAGACACTGGGACCCTACAGACACTGGGACCCCATCTAGATACTGGGACCGTACACATACTCTGGAACCCCCTGAAGACACTGGGACCCTACACAGCCACTGGGATCCTACACAGGCACGGGATTCTATACAGGCACTGGGACACCATAAAGCCACAGGGACCCTACACAGATGCAAGGACCCCATGTAGACACTGGGACCCCATAAGGGCTTTGGGACCCTATAAAACACTGGGACCCCATAATGGCAGTGGGACCCTATACAGAAATGGGATTCTATACAGGCACTGGGACCATCTACAGGAACTGGGACCGCACACAGAAACTGGGACCCCATGTAGACACCGGGGCCTTATGCAGATCCTGGGAGCCTATGCAGACACTTGGGCTCTATACTGACACTGGGACCCTATACAGACACTGGGACCGCATAAAGACACTGGGACACTCTACAGACACCGGGATATTCTACAGATACTGTCACTCTATATAGACAATGGGACCGCATAGGGGCACTGGGACTGCATACAGACACTGGGACCCAATCTAGACACTGGGACCCTATACATGCATAGGGACCACATTTCTCACAGGGATCCTATACAGACACTGGGACCCTATATAGACTGTGGC
This sequence comes from Carcharodon carcharias, assembly GCF_017639515.1. Taxonomy (NCBI): domain Eukaryota; kingdom Metazoa; phylum Chordata; class Chondrichthyes; order Lamniformes; family Lamnidae; genus Carcharodon; species Carcharodon carcharias. The sequence continues at coordinate 58,637,272 of NC_054485.1, forward strand.
ACCCGATACAGACACTGGGACCCTACTGAGGCACAGGGATCATATACAGGAACTGGGACAGCATACAGACACTGGGACCCAATGTAGACACTGGGACACTATGCAGATCCTGGGACCCTATGCAGACCCTGGGACCCTATGCAGACATGTGGGCTCTATATAGACGTTGGGACCCAATACAGACACTGGGACACCATCAGGGCACTGGGACCGCATAAAGACACTGGGACACTATACAGACACTGGGACATTATACAGATACTGTCACCCTATACAGACAATGGGACCGCATAGGGGCACTGGGATTGCATACAGGCACTGGGACCCTACAGACACTGGGACCCCATCTAGACACTGGGACCTTACACATACTCTGGGACCCCATGCAGACACTGGGACCCTATACACGCACTGGGACCCATAAACCCACAGAGAGGCTACACAGACGAAAGGACCCCATGTAGACACTGGGACCCCATAGGGGCATTGGGACCCTATACAGACATGGGGACCCCATAAAGGCAGTGGGACCCAATACATAAACTGGGACCCCATAGAAGTACTGGGACCCTATACAGGCACTGAGAGCACATTTGGCACATAAAGACACTGGGACACTATACAGACACTGGGACATTCTACAGATACTGTCACTCTATGTAGACAATGGGACCGCATAGGGGCACTGGGACTGCATACAGACACTGGGACCCAATCTAGACACTGGGACCCTATACATCCATAGGGACCACATTTCTCACAGACACTGGGACCGCATAAAGACACTGGGACCTTACACATACTCTGGGACCCCATGCAGACACTGGGACCCCATGCAGACACTGGGACCCCATACAGGCACTGGGTCCTATACAGGCACTGGGATCCTATACAGGTACTGGGACACCATATAGACACTGGGACCCGATACAGACACTGAGACCCCATATAGAAACAGGGATCCTATACAGGCACAGGGACCCTATACAAGCAATGGGACCCGATACAGACTGTGGAACCCCATATAGACTCTCGGACCCCATACAGACTCTGGGGCCCTTTACATTCACTGGGACCCTATATAGGCACCGGGATCCCATATAGACGCTGGGACCCTATACAGACACTAGGACCCTATAAAAGCAATATGACCCCATATTAACACTGGGACCCCATATAAGGACTGGGACCTGATACAGACACTTGAATCCCATGTAGACACTGGGACCTACACAGACATTGGGATCCTATCGAGACACTGGGACTCTATACAAACACTTGGACCCCATACAGACACGAGGAACCTCTACAGGCATTGGAACACATTTGGCACAGGGATCCTATACAGACACTGGGACCCCCATATAGACACAGGGATCCTATTCAGTCACTGGGACACCATATAGACACAGGGAACAGATACAGACGGTGAGAACCCATATAGGCTCAGGGATCCTATACAGACACTGGGACCCCAAATAGGTGCTTAGACCTTATACAGACACTAGGACCCTATATAAGTACTGTGACCCTATACAGGCACTGGGACCACATTTTGCACAGGGATCCTATACAGGCACTGGGATCCGATACAGGCACTAGGACCCGATACAGGCATTGGGACTCTACACAGGCATTGAGACCCTACACAGGGCCCTATATAGGCAATGGCACCCTATACAGCAATGGGAACGCTATACAGACACTGGGACCCTATTGAGGCACTGGGACCATATACAGACACTGGGATCCCATGTAGACACTGGGACCTATGCAGACCCTGGGACCCTATTCCTTCACTCAGGCTCGATACGGACACTGGGACTCAATACAGACACTGAGACCCCATCGGGGGACTGGAACCGCATAAAAGTACTGTCACCCTATACAGACAATGGGACCGCATAAGGACACTGGGACTGCATACAGACACTGGGACCCCATCTAGACACTGGGACCTTACACATACTCTGGGATCCCATGCAGACACTGGGGCCCTATACAGGCACTGAGACCCTACACAGATGCAAGGACACCATGTAGACACTAGGACCCATAGGGGCATTGAGACCCTATATAGACAATGGGACCCCATACAGGCACTTGGACGCTATGCAGACACGGGGACTCTGTTCAGATTATTGGACCCCATACAGACACTGGGACCCCATACAGACACTGGGACCCCATACAGATACTGGGACCCTACACAACCTCTGGGACCCCATATAGACACTGGGACCCTATGCAGACATTGGGACCATATGCAGACACTAGGACCCTACACAACCTCTGGGACCCCATACAGGCACTTGGACTCGAAACAGGCACTGGGACCCTATTCAGACTGTTGGACCCCATATAGACACTGGGATCCCATATAGACACTGGGAACCTTTTCAGACATAGCGACCCTATACAAACACTGGGACCCTCTGCAGACACTGGGATCCCATATAGACACTGGGAACCTTTTCAGACATAGGGACCCTATACAGACACTGAGACCCCATGCAGGCACTAGGCTCCCATGCCGGCACTCACCCTACACAAACACTGGGACCCCATAAAGACACTGGGACCCTATGCAGACCCTGGTACCCTATGCAGACCCTGGGACTCTATGCCGGCACTGGGATCCCATGCCGGCACTGGGACCATATGCAGGCATTGGGACCCTATACAGTCATTAGGACTATATACAGATACTGGGACCCTAAACAGACATTGTGACCCTACACAGGCACTGGGACCTAATACATGCTCCCGGACCCTATAAAGACTGTCGGACCCCATACAGACAATGGGACTCTATAGAGACACTGGGACGACATACAGACATTCGGACTGCATACAGACACTGGGAGCCTATACAGACACTGGGATCCTATTCAGACTGTCAGACCCCATAAAGACATTGGGACTTTATACAGCCACTGGGACCCTATACAGGTGCTGGGAACCCATACAGACACTGGGACTCTATGCAGACACTGGGACCCTAGACAGACACTGGGACCCTATGCAGACACTGGACCCCATGCAGACACTGGGACCCCATACAGGCACTGGGACCCAATGCAGACACTAGGATCCCATGCAGACACTAGGACCCCATGCAGACACTGGGACCCCATGCAGACACTGGGACCCCATGCAGACACTGGGACCCCATGCAGACACTGGGACCCCATGCAGACACTCACCCTACACAAACACTGGGACCCCATAAGGACACGGGAATCCTATGCAGGCACTGGCACCCTATGCAGGCACTGGGACCCCATGCAGGCACTGGGACCCTATGCCGGCACTGGGACCCTATGCCGGCACTGGGACCCCATGCGGGCACTGGGAACCCATGCAGGCACTGGGAACCCATACACACATTGGGACCCTACATCACGTCAGGGACCCCATATCGACACTGGGACCCTATGCAGACACTGGGACCCTATGCAGACACTGGGACCCTACACAACCTCTGGGACCCCATACAGGCCCTTGGACCTTATACACGCGCTGGGATCCTATTCAGACTTTTGGACCCCATACAGACACTGGGACCCCATACACACACCGGGACCCCATACACAAACCGGGACCCCATACACACACTGGGACCCCATACACACACTGGGTCCCCATACAGACACTGGGACCCCATACACACACTAGGACCCCATACAGACACTGGGACCCCATACAGACACTGGGACCCCATACAGACACTGGGACTCTACACAACCTCTGGGACCCCATATAGACACTGGGACCCTATGCAAACATTGGGACCCTACAAAACCTCTGGGACCCCATACAGGCACTTGGACCCGAAACAGGCACTGGGACCCTATTCAGACTGTTGGACCCCATACAGACACTGGGATCCCATATAGACACTGGGACTCTTTTCAGACATAGGGACCCTATACAAACACTGGGACCCTCTGCAGACACTTGGATCCAATACAGACACTTGGATCCAATACAGACACTGGGACCCCATACAGACACTGGGACCCCATACAGACACTGGGAACCCATACACACATTGGGAACCCATATACACACTGGGACACCCATACAGACACTGGGACCCTATACAGACTCTGGGACCCCTTACACACACTGGGAACCCATACACATACTGGGAACCCATACAGACACTGGGACCCTACACAAACTCTGGGATCCCATATAGACACTGGGACCCTATGCAGACATTGGGGCCATATGCAGACACTGGGACCCTACACAACCTCTGGGACCCCATACAGGCACTTGGACCCTACACAGGCACGGGGACCCTATTCAGACAGTTGGACCCCATACAGACATTGGGACCCCATACAGACACTGGGACCCCATACAGATACTGGGACCCTACACAACCTCTGGGACCCCATATAGATACTGGGACCCTACACAGGCATGGGGACCCTATTCAGACAGTTGGACCCCATACAGACACTGGGACCCCATGCAGACACTGGGACCCCATACAGATACTGGGACCCTACACAACCTCTGGGACCACATATAGATACTGAGACCCTATGCAGACATTGGGACCATATGCAGACACAGAGACCCGACACAACCTCTGGGACCCCATACAGGCACTTGGACCCGAAACAGGCGCTGGGACCCTATTCGGACCATTGGACACCATACAGACAGGGATCACATTTAGACAGTGGGACCCTTTTCAGACATAGGGACCGTATATAAACACTGGGACCCTCTGCAGACACTTGGATCCAATACAGACGTTGGGACCCCATGCAGGCACTTGGACCCCATGCAGGCAATAGGTCCCCTTGCAGGCACTAGGCCCCCTTGCAGGCACTCACCCTACACAAACACTGGGACCGCATAAAGACACTGGGACCCTATGCAGTCACTGGGACCCTAGGCAGACACTGGGAAACTATGCAGACACTAGGAGCCTATGCAGACAGTGGAACCCTATGCAGACACTGGGACCCCATGCAGGCACTGGGACCACATGCAGGCACTAGGACGCAATGCAGAGACTCACCCTACACAAACACTGGGACCGCATAAAGATACTGGGATCCTATGCAGGCACTGGGACCCTATGCGGGCACTGGGACACTATGCAGGCACTGGGACCCTATGCGGGCACTGGGACCCCATGCGGGCAATTGGACCCCATACAAACACTGGAAACCCATACAGACACTGGGACCCTACAAAACCTCTGGGACCCCATATAGACACTGGGACCCTATGCAGACACGGGGACCCTACACAACCTCTGGGACCCCAAACAGGCACTTGGACCCGAAACAGGCACGGGGACCCTACAGAGTATTGGACGCCATACAGACACTGGGACCCCATACAGACACTGTGACCCCATACAGACACTGGGACCCCATACACACACTGGGATCCCATACACACACTGGGAACCCATACAGATACTGGGACCATACACAACCTCTGGGACCCCATATAGACACTGGGACCCTATGCAGACATTGGGACCATATGCAGACACTGGGACCCGACACAACCTCTGGGAGCCCATACAGACAGTGGGATCCCCATCCAGACAGTGGGACCCTATACAGGCACTGGAACCCCATACAGACACTTGGAACCTATACAGACTCTGGGACCCGAGACACTGCGAGACGATACAGACTATCGGACCCCATACAGACACAGGGACCCTATTCAGGCACTGGGACCCTATACAGACACTGGGATCCTATTCAGCCTTTTGGACTCCATGCACATACTCGAACCCCATGCAGACACATGCACCCCATAATGTCACTGGGAACCTATAAAGGCACTGGGACCCTATAAAGGCACTGGGAACCAACACAGAATGTGGGACCTCATACAAAGTCTTGGACCCCAAACAGACACTGAGACCCAGTACAGACACTGGGACCCGATACAGACAATGGGACCCTCTACAGGCACTGGGATCCTTTACAGACACAGGGACCCTACACTGGCATGGGACCCTATTCAGAAATTGGGACCCTATTCAGAAACTGTGACCCTATTCAGAAACTGGGACCCTCAACAGGCACTGGGAGCGTATTCAGACACTGGGACCCTATAAAGGCATTGGGACTGTATTCAGACACTGGGACCTTATAAAGGCACTGGGACCGTATAAAGGCACTCGGACCCAATACAGACTGTGGGACCTATTACAGCCTCTGGGACCTTATACAAGCACTGGGACCCTATAAAGGCACTGGGACCCTATTAAGGCACTGGGACCCGACACAGAATGTGGGACCTCATACAAAGTCTTGGACCCAAACAGACACTGGGACCCAGTACACACACTGGGACCCGATACAGACAATGGGACTCTCTACAGGCACTGGGATCCTTTACAGACACAGGGACCACCCTACACAGACACTGGGACCCTATTCAGACTGTTGTACACCATACAAACACTGGGACCCTATAGTGGCACTGGGGCCTTATACAGACCCTCGGACTGCACGCAGACACTGGGACCCTATGCAGACATTGGGAGCCCATACAGACACTGGGAGCCCATACAGACACTGGGAGTCCATACAGTCCGACCCCATACAGATACTGGGACCCCATACAGTCTGTCGAACCTCTATACAGACAATGGGGCCGTATACAGGCACTGGGACCCTATTCAGACTGTTGGACCCCATACAGACAGCGGGATCCCCATCCAGACAGTGGGATCCCCATACAAGCACTGTGACCCCATACAGGCACTGGAACCCCATACAGACTATCGGACCCCATACAGACACTGGGACCCTATACAGGCACTGGGACCCTATACAGACACTGGGAACCTATTCAGACGTTTGGACTCCATACACATACTCGAACCCCATGCAGACACAAGCACCCCATAAAGTCACTGGGATCCTATTCAGATTGTTGGATGCCATACACACACTGGGACCCCATACAGACACTGGGACCCCACACACACCCTTGGACCCCATACACACACTGGGACCCCATACAGACACTGAGACTCTACACAACCTCTGGGACCCCATATATTCACTGGGACCCTATGCAGACATTGGGACCCTACACAACCTCCAGGACCCCATACAGGCACTTGAACCCGAAACAGGCACTAGGACCCTATTCAGACTGTTGGATCCCATACAGACACTGGGATCCCATAAAGACACTGGGAACCTTTTCAGACCTAGGGACCCTCTGCAGACACTTGGATCCAATACAGACACTGGGACCCCAAGCAGGCACTAGGACACCATGCAGGCACTAGGCCCCCATGCAGGCACTAGAACCCCATGCAGGCACTAGAACCCTATGCAGGCACTCACCCTACACAAACACGGGGACCCCATAAAGAAACTGGGACCCTATGCAGACACTGGGACCCCATGCAGACACTGGGACCCCATGCAGACACTGGGACCCCATTCAGGCACTGGGACCCTAGGCAGACACTGGGACCCTAGGCAGACACTGGGACCCTACAGTGGAACCCTATGCAGACACTGGGACCCCATGCAGGCACTGGGACCACATGCAGGCACTAGGACGCAATGCAGAGACTCACCCTACACAAACACTGGGACCGTATAAAGATACTGGAATCCTATGCAGGCACTGGGACCCTATGCTGGCACTGGGACCCTATGCTGGCACTGGGACCCTATGCGGGCACTGGGACCCCATGCGGGCACTGGGACCCCATACAGACACTTGGGCCCCATACACACACTGGCAACCCATACAGACACTGGGACCCTACACAACCTCTGGGACCCCATATAGACACTGGGACCCTATGCAGACACTGAGACCCTACACAACCTCTGGGACCCCATACAGGCAGTTGGACCCGAAACAGGCACGGGGACCCTACAGACTATTGGACCCCATACAGACACTGGGACCCCATACACACACTGGGATCCCATACAGACACTGGGACCCCATACAGATACTGGGACCCTACACAACCTCTGGGACCCCATATAGAAACTAGGACCCTATGCAGACATTGGGACCATATGCAGACACTGGGACCCGACACAACCTCTAGGACCCCATACAGACACTGTGAGCCCATAAAAACACTGGGAGCCCATACAGACACTGGGACCCCATACAGACAGTCGGACCTCTATACAGACAATGGGACCGTATACAGGCGCTGGGACCCTATTCAGACTGTTGGACCCCATACAGACAGTGTGATCGCCATCCAGACAGTGGGATCGCCATCCAGACAGTGGGATCCCCATACAAGCACTGGGACCCTATACAGGCACTGGAACCCCATACAGACTATCGGACCCCATACAGACACTGGGACCCTATACAGGCACTGGGACCCTATACAGGCACTGGGAACCTATTCAGACGTTTGGACTCCATACACATACTCGAACCCCATGCAGACACAAGCACCCCATAAAGTCACTGGAACCCTATTCAGATTGTTGGACGCCATACACACACTGGGACCCCATACAGACACTGGGACTCTACACAACCTCTGGGACCCCATATAGACACTGGGACCCTATGCAGACATTGGGACCATATGCAGACACTGGGACCCTACACAACCTCTGGGACCCCATACAGGCACTTGAACCCGAAACAGGCACTAGGACCCTATTCAGACTGTTGGATCCCATACAGACACTGGGATCCCATAAAGACACTGGGAACCTTTTCAGACCTAGGGACCCTCTGCAGACACTTGGATTCAATACAGACACTGGGACCCCATGCAGGCACTAGGACACCATGCAGGCACTAGGCCCCCATGCAGGCACTAGAACCCCATGCAGGCACTAGAACCCCATGCAAGCACTAGAACCCTATGCAGGCACTCACCCTACACAAACACGGGGACCCCATAAAGAAACTGGGACCCTATGCAGACACTGGGACCCCATACAGGCACTGGGACCCCATGCAGGCACTGGGACCCAATGCAGACATGGGGACCCAGTGCAGACACTGGGACCCTAGGCAGACACTGGGACCCTATGCAGACACTAGGAGCCTATGCAGAGAGTGGAACCCTATGCAGACACTGGGACCCCATGCAGGCACTGGGACCACATGCAGGCACTAGGACGCTATGCAGAGACTCACCCTACACAAACACTGGGACCGTATAAAGATACTGGAATCCTATGCAGGCACTGGGACCCCATGCGGGCACTGGGACCCTATGCGGGCACTGGGACCCCATGCGGGCACTGGGACCCCATGCGGGCACTGGGACCCCATGCGGGCACTGGGACCCCATACACACAATGCGACCCCATACACACACTGGGACGCCATATACACACTTGGACCCCATACTGACACTTGGACCCCATACTGACACTTGGACCCCATACACACACTGGAAACCCATACAGACACTGGGACCCTACACCTCTGGGACCCTATGCAGACACTGGGACCCTACACAACCTCTGGGACCCCATACAGGCACTTGGACCCGAAACAAGCACGGGGACCCCACAGACTATTGGACCCCATACAGACACTGGGACCCCATACAGACACTGGGATCCCATACACACAGTGGGATCCCATACACATACTGGGACCCGACACAACCTCTGGGACCCCATACAGACACTGGGACCCTATGCAGACATTGGGACCATATGCAGACACTGGGACCCGACACAACCTCTGGGACCTCATACAGACACTGGGAGCCCATACAGACACTGGGAGCCCATACAGACACTGCGAGTCCATACAGACACTGGGACCCCATACAGACAGTCGGACCTCTATACAGACAATGGGACCGTATACAGGCACTGGGACCTTATTCAGACTGTTGGACCCCATACAGACAGTGGGATCCCCATCCAGACAGTGGGATCCCCATCCAGACAGTGGGATCCCCATCCAGACAGTGGGACCCTAAACAGGCACTGGAACCCCATACAGACACTTGGAACCTATACAGACTCTGGGACCTGAGACACTGGGAGACGATACAGACTATCGGACCCCATACAGACACAGGGACCCTATTCAGGCACTGGGACCCTATACAGACACTGGGATCCTATTCAGCCTTTTGGACTCCATACACATACATGAACCCCATGCAGACACATGCACCCCATAAAGTCACTGGGAACCTATAAAGGCACTGGGACCCTATAAAGGCACTGGGCCCCGACACAGAATGTGGGACCTCATACAAAGTCTTGGACCCCAAACAGACACTGAGACCCAGTACAGACACTGGGACCCGATACAGACATTGGGACCCTCTACAGGCACTGGGATCCTTTACAGACACAGGGCCCCTACACAGGCATGGGACCCTATACAGGCGTGGGACCCTATAAAGGCACTGGGACCCTATTCAGACTGTTGTATACCATACAGACACTGGAACACCATACAGACACTGGGATCCTATGCAGACATTGGGACCTTATGCAGACATTGGGACCCTAGGCAGACATTGGGACCCTATGCAGACATTGGGACCTATGCAGATACTGGGACACTATAGTGGCACTGGGGCCTTATACAGACCCTCGGACTCCATGCAGACACTGGGACCCTATGCAGACATTGGGAGACCATACAGACACTGGGGCCCATACAGACACTGGGAGCCCATACAGACACTGGGACCCCATACAGACTGTCAGACCTCTATTCGGACAATGGGACCGTATACAGGCAATGGGACCCTATTCAGACTGTTGGACCCCATACAGACAGTGGGATCCCAATCCAGACGGTGGGATCCCCATACAGGCACTGGGACCCTATATAGGCACGGGAATCCCATACATACACTTGGATCCTATTCAGACTCTGGGACCCGAGACACTGGGAGACGATACAGACTATTGGAACCCATACAGACACTGGGACCCTATACAGGCACTGGGATCCTTTACAGACACAGGGACCCTACACAGGCATGGGACCCTATTCAGAAACTGGGACCCTATTCAGAAACTGGGACCCTATTCATAAAATGGGACACTCAACAGGCACTGGGACCGTATTCAGACACTGGGACCGTATAAAGGCACTGGGACTGTATAAAGGCACTCGGACCCAATACAGACTGTGGGACCTACTACAGCCTCTGGGAAATTACACAATCACTGGGACCCTATAAAGGCACTGAGACCCTATTAAGGTATTGGGACCCGACACAGAATGTGGGTCCTCATACAAAGTCTTGGACCCAAACAGACACTGGGACCCAGTACACACACTGGGACCCGATACAGACAATGGGACTCTCTACAGGCACTGGCATCCTTTACAGATACAGGGACCCTACACAGGCATGGGACCCTATACAGGCGTGGGACCCTATAAAGGCACTGGGACCCTATTCAGACTGTTGTATACCATACAGACACTGGGACACCATACAGACACTGGGATCCTATGCAGACATTGGGACCTTATGCAGACATTGGGACCCTATAGTGGCACTGGGGCCTTATACAGACACTCGGACTGCATGCAGACATTGGGACCCTATGCAGATATAGGGACCCTATGGTGGCACTGGGGCCTTATACAGACCCTCGGACTCCATGCAGACACTAGGACCCTATGCAGACATTGGGAAACCATACAGACACTGGGGGCCCATACAGACACTGGGAGCCCATACAGACACTGGCACCCCATACAGACTGTCAGACCTCTATACAGACAATGGGACCGTATACAGGCAATGGGACCCTATTCAGACTGTTGGACCCCATACAGACAGTGGGATCCCAATCCAGACAGTGGAATCCCCATACAGGCACTGGAATCCCATACAGACACTTGGATCCTATTCAGACTCTGGGACCCGAGACACTGGGAGACGATACAGACTATTGGAACCCATACAGACACTGGGACCCTATACAGGCACTGGGACCCTCTACAGGCACTGGGATCCTTTACAGACACAGGGACCCTACACAGGCATGGGACCCTATTCAGAAATTGGGACCCTATTCAGAAACTGGGACCCTATTCAGAAACTGGGACACTCAACAGGCACTGGGACCGTGTTCAGACACTGGGACCCTAGAAAGGCACTGGGACCATATTCAGACACTGGGACCGTATAAAGGCACTGGGACCGTATAAAGGCACTGGGACCGTATAAAGGCACTCGGAGTCTATACAGACTGTGGGACCTACTACAGCCTCTGGGACCTTATACAATCACTTGGACCCTATAAAGGCACTGGGACCCTATTAAGGCACTGGGACCCGACACAGAATGTGGGACCACATACAATGTCTTGGACCCAAACAGACACTGGGACCCAGTACACACACTGGGACCCGATACAGACAATGGGACTCTCTACAGGCACTGGGATCCTTTACAGACACAGGGACCCTACACAGGCATGGGACACTATACAGGCATGTGACCCTATACAGGCACTGGGACCCTATTCAAACTGTTGTATACCATACAGACATTGGGACACCATACAGACACTGGGATCCTATGCAGATATTGGGACCTTATGCAGACATTGGGACCCTAGGCAGACATTGGGACCCTATTCAGACATTGGGACCCTATGCAGACACTGGGACCCTATTCAGACTGTTGTACACCATACAGACACTGGGACCTGAGATACTGGGACACGATACAGACTATCGGACCCCATACAGACACTGGGACCCCTATACAGGCACTGGGACCCTATACAGACACTGGGATCCTATTCAGACTTTTGGACTTCATACACATACTCGAACCCCATGCAGACATATGCACCCCATAATGTCACTGGGACCCTATTCAGATTGTTGGACGCCATACCGACACTGCGACCCTATACTCGACACTGGGACCCTATTCAGACTGTTGGACCCCATACAGACACTGGGAGCCCATACAGACACTGGGACCCCATACAGTCTGTCGGACCTCTATACAGAAAAAGGGACCGTATACAGGCACTGGGACCCTATTCATACTGTTGGACTCCATACAGACCGTGGGATCCACATCCAGACAGTGGGATCCCCATACAGGCACTGGGACCCTATATAGGCACTGGAACCCCATACAGACACTTGGAACCTATACAGACACTGCGACCTGAGACATTGGGACACGATACAGACTATCGGACCCCATACAGACACTGGGACCCTATAAAGGCACTGGGACCCTATAAAGTCACTGGGACCCGACACAGAATGTAGGACCTCATACAAAGTCTTGGACCCCAAACAGACACTGAGACCCAGTACAGACACTGGGACCCGATACAGACTGTCAGACCTCTATACAGACACTGGGACCGTATAAAGGCACTGGGACTGTATAAAGGCACTCGGACCCAATACAGACTGTGGGACCTACTACAGCCTCTGGGAAATTACACAATCACTGGGACCCTATAAAGGCACTGAGACCCTATTAAGGTATTGGGACCCGACACAGAATGTGGGTCCTCATACAAAGTCTTGGACCCCAAACAGACACACTGAGACCCAGTACAGACACTGGGGCCCGATACATACAATGGGACCCTCTACAGGCACTGGGATACTTTACAGAGACACGGACCCTACACAGGCATGGGACCCTATTCAGAAATTCGGACCCTATTCAGAAACTGGGACCCTGTTCAGACACTGGGACCGTATTCAGACACTGGGACCCTATAAAGGCACTGGGACCGTATTCAGACAATGGGACCCTATAAAGGCACTGGGACCGTATAAAGGCACTGGGACCCAATACAGACTGTGGGACCTACTACAGCCTCTGGGACCTTATACAATCACTGGGACCCTATAAAGGCACTGGTACCCTATTAAGGCACTGGGACCCGACACAGAATGTGGGACCACATACAAAGTCTTGGAACCAAACAGACACTGGGACCCAGTACACACACTGGGACCTCTCTACAGGCATTGGGATCCTTTACAGACACAGGGACCCTACACAGGCATGGGACCCTATACAGGCATGGGACCCTATACAGGCACTGGGACCCTATTCAGACTGTTGTATACCATTCAGACGCTGGAACACCATACAGACACTGGGATCCTATGCAGACATTAGGACCCTATGCAGACATTGGGACCCTATGCAGACTCTATAGTGGCACTGGGGCCTTATACAGACCCTCGGACTCCATGCAGACACTGGGACCCTATGCAGACATTGGGAGACCATACAGACACTGGGGGCCCATACAGACACTGGGAGCCCATACAGACACTGGGACCCCATACAGACTGTCAGACCTCTATACAGACAACGGGACCGTATATAGGCAATGGGACCCTATTCAGACTGTTGGACCCCATACAGACAGTGGGCTCCCAATCCAGACAGTGGGATACCCATACAGGCACTGGGACCCTATATAGGCACTGGAATCCCATACAGACACATGGATCCTATTCAGACTCTGGGACCCCATACAGACACTGGGACCCCATACAGACTGTCAGACCTCTGTACAGACAATGGGACCGTATATAGGCAATGGGACCCTATTCAGACTGTTGGACCCCATACAGACAGTGGGATCCCAATCCAGACAGTGGGATACCCATACAGGCACTGGGACCCTATATAGGCTCTGGAATCCCATACAGACACATGGATCCTATTCAGACTCTGGGACCCCATACAGACACTGGGACCCCATACAGACTGTCAGACCTCTATACAGACAATGGGACCGTATATAGGCAATGGGACCCTATTCAGACTGTTGGACCCCATACAGACAGTGGGATCCCAATCCAGACAGTGGGATCCCCATACAGGCACTGGGACCCTATATAGGCACTGGAATCCCATACAGACACATGGATCCTATTCAGACTCTGGGACCCCATACAGACACTGGGAGACGATACAGACTATTGGAACCCATACAGACACTGGGACCCTATACAGGCACTGGGACCCTCTACAGGCACTGGGATCCTTTACAGACACAGGGACCCTACACAGGCATGGGACCCTATTCAGAAACTGGGACCCTATTCAGAAACTGGGACACTCAACAGGCACTGGGACCGTATTCAGACACTGGGACCCTAGAAAGGCACTGGGACCATATTCAGACACTGGGACCATATAAAGGCACTGGGACCGTATAAAGGCACTGGGACCGTATAAAGGCACTGGAACCGTATAAAGGCACTCGGACCCAATACAGACTGTGGGACCTACTACAGCCTCTGGGACCTTATACAATCACTGGGACCCTATAAAGGCACTGTGACCTTATTAAGTCACTGGGACCCGACACAGAATGTGGGTCCTCATACCAAGTCTTGGACCCGAACAGATACTGGGACCCAGTACACACACTGGGACCCGATACAGACAATGGGACTCTCTACAGGCACTGGCATCCTTTACAGATACAGGGACCCTACACAGGCATGGGACCCTATACAGGCGTGGGACCCTATAAAGGCACTGGGACCCTATTCAGACTGTTGTATACCATACAGACACTGGGACACCATACAGACACTGGGATCCTGTGCAGACATTGGGACCTTATGCAGACATTGGGACCCTAGGCAGACATTGGAACCCTATGCAGACACTGGGACCCTATAGTGGCACTGGGGCCTTATACAGACCCTCGGACTCCATGCAGACACTGGGACCCTATGCAGAGATTGGGAGACCATACAGACACTGGGGCCCATACAGACACTGGGAGCCCATACAGACACTGGCACCCCATACAGACTGTCAGACCTCTATTCGGACAATGGGACCGTATACAGGCAATGGGACCCTATTCAGAATGTTGGACCCCATACAGACAGTGGGATCCCAATCCAGACGGTGGGATCCCCATACAGGCACTGGGACCCTATATAGGCACGGGAATCCCATACAGACACTTGGATCCTATTCAGACTCTGGGACCCGAGACACTGGGAGACGATACAGACTATTGGAACCCATACAGACACTGGGACCCTATACAGGCACTGGGACCCTCTACAGGCACTGGGATCCTTTACAGACACAGGGACCCTACACAGGCATGGGACCCTACACAGGCATGGGACCCTATTCAGAAATTGGGACCCTATTCAGAAATTGGGACCCTATTCAGAAACTGGGACCCTATTCGGAAACTGGGATACTCAACAGGCACTGGGACCGTATTCAGACACTGGGACCCTAGAAAGGCACTGGGACCATATTCAGACACTGGGACCGTATAAAGGCACTGGGACCGTATAAAGGAACTCGGAGTCAATACAGACTGGGGGACCTACTACAGCCTCTGGGACCTTATACAATCACTTGGTCCCTATAAAGGCACTGGGACCCTATTAAGGCACTGGGACCCGACACAGAATGTGGGACCACATACAATGTCTTGGACCCAAACAGACACTGGGACCCAGTACACACACTGGGACCCGATACAGACAATGGGACTCTCTACAGGCACTGGGATCCTTTACAGACACAGGGACCCTACACAGGCATGGGACACTATACAGGCATGTGACCCTATACAGGCACTGGGACCCTATTCAAACTGTTGTATACCATACAGACATTGGGACACCATACAGACACTGGGATCCTATGCAGATATTGGGACCTTATGCAGACATTGGGACCCTAGGCAGACATTGGAACCCTATGCAGACATTGGGACCCTATGCAGACACTGGGACCCTATGCAGAGATTGGGAGACCATACAGACACTGGGGCCCATACAGACACTGGGAGCCCATACAGACACTGGCACCCCATACAGACTGTCAGACCTCTATTCGGACAATGGGACCGTATACAGGCAATGGGACCCTATTCAGAATGTTGGACCCCATACAGACAGTGGGATCCCAATCCAGACGGTGGGATCCCCATACAGGCACTGGGACCCTATATAGGCACGGGAATCCCATACAGACACTTGGATCCTATTCAGACTCTGGGACCCGAGACACTGGGAGACGATACAGACTATTGGAACCCATACAGACACTGGGACCCTATACAGGCACTGGGACCCTCTACAGGCACTGGGATCCTTTACAGACACAGGGACCCTACACAGGCATGGGACCCTACACAGGCATGGGACCCTATTCAGAAATTGGGACCCTATTCAGAAATTGGGACCCTATTCAGAAACTGGGACCCTATTCAGAAACTGGGATACTCAACAGGCACTGGGACCGTATTCAGACACTGGGACCCTAGAAAGGCACTGGGACCATATTCAGACACTGGGACCGTATAAAGGCACTGGGACCGTATAAAGGAACTCGGAGTCAATACAGACTGGGGGACCTACTACAGCCTCTGGGACCTTATACAATCACTTGGTCCCTATAAAGGCACTGGGACCCTATTAAGGCACTGGGACCCGACACAGAATGTGGGACCACATACAATGTCTTGGACCCAAACAGACACTGGGACCCAGTACACACACTGGGACCCGATACAGACAATGGGACTCTCTACAGGCACTGGGATCCTTTACAGACACAGGGACCCTACACAGGCATGGGACACTATACAGGCATGTGACCCTATACAGGCACTGGGACCCTATTCAAACTGTTGTATACCATACAGACATTGGGACACCATACAGACACTGGGATCCTATGCAGATATTGGGACCTTATGCAGACATTGGGACCCTAGGCAGACATTGGAA
The DNA here is from genome assembly GCF_017639515.1 of Carcharodon carcharias. Taxonomy (NCBI): domain Eukaryota; kingdom Metazoa; phylum Chordata; class Chondrichthyes; order Lamniformes; family Lamnidae; genus Carcharodon; species Carcharodon carcharias. Next base: position 58,655,008 of record NC_054485.1, read on the forward strand.
CCCTATGCAGACATTGGGACCCTATGCAGACACTGGGACCCTATGCAGACACTGAGACCCTATTCAGACTGTTGTACACCATACAGACACTGGGACCCGAGACACTGGGACACGATACAGACTATCGGACCCCATACAGACACTGAGACCCCTATACAGGCACTGGGACCCTATACAGACACTGGGATCCTATTCAGACTTTTGGACTCCATACACATACTCGAACCCCATGCAGACACATCACCCTATAAAGTCACTGGGACCCTATTCAGATTGTTGGACCCCATACAGAAACTGGGAGCCCATACAGACACTGGGACCCCATACAGTCTGTCAGACCTCTATACAGAAAAAGGGACCGTATACAGGCACTGGGACCCTATTCAGACTGTTGGACCCCATACAGACAGTGGGATCCCAATCCAGACAGTGGGATCCCCATACAGGCACTGGGACCCTATATAGGCAGTGGAATCCCATACAGACACTTGGATCCTATTCAGACTCTGGGACCCGAGACACTGGGAGACGATACAGACTATTGGAACCCATACAGACACTGAGACCCCTATACAGGCACTGGGACCCTATACCGACACTGGGATCCTATTCAGACTTTTGGACTCCATACACATACTCGAACCCCATGCAGACACATCACCCTATAAAGTCACTGGGACCCTATTCAGATTGTTGGATGCCATACAGATACTGCGACCCTATACTCGACACTGGGACCCTATTCAGACTGTTGGACCCCATACAGAAACTGGGAGCCCATACAGACACTGGGACCCCATACAGTCTGTCAGACCTCTATACAGAAAAAGGGACTGTATACAGGCACTGGGACCCTATTCAGACTGTTGGACCCCATACAGACAGTGGGATCCCAATCCAGACAGTGGGATCCCCATACAGGCACTGGGACCCTATATAGGCAGTGGAATCCCATACAGACACTTGGATCCTATTCAGACTCTGGGACCCGAGACACTGGGAGACGATACAGACTATTGGAACCCATACAGACACTGAGACCCCTATACAGGCACTGGGACCCTATACCGACACTGGGATCCTATTCAGACTTTTGGACTCCATACACATACTCGAACCCCATGCAGACACATCACCCTATAAAGTCACTGGGACCCTATTCAGATTGTTGGATGCCATACAGATACTGCGACCCTATACTCGACACTGGGACCCTATTCAGACTGTTGGACCCCATACAGAAACTGGGAGCCCATACAGACACTGGGACCCCATACAGTCTGTCAGACCTCTATACAGAAAAAGGGACCGTATACAGGCACTGGGACCCTATTCAGACTGTTGGACCCCATACAGACAGTGGGATCCCAATCCAGACAGTGGGATCCCCATACAGGCACTGGGACCCTATATAGGCAGTGGAATCCCATACAGACACTTGGATCCTATTCAGACTCTGGGACCCGAGACACTGGGAGACGATACAGACTATTGGAACCCATACAGACACTGAGACCCCTATACAGGCACTGGGACCCTCTACAGGCACTGGGATCCTTTACAGACACAGGGACCCTACACAGGCATGGACTCTATTCAGAAACTGGGACCCTATTCAGAAACTGGGACCCTATTCAGAAACAGGGACACTCAACAGGCACTGGGACCGTATTCAGACACTGGGACCCTAGAAAGGCACTGGGACCGTATTCAGACACTGGGACCCTAGAAAGGCACTGGGACCGTATAAAGGCACTGGGACCGTATAAAGGCACTCGGAGTCAATACAGACTGTGGGACCTACTACAGCCTCTGGGACCTTATACAATCACTTGGACCCTATAAAGGCACTGGGACCCTATTAAGGCACTGGGACCCGACACAGAATGTGGGACCACATACAATGTCTTGGACCCAAACAGACACTGGGACCCAGTACACACACTGGGACCCGATACAGACAATGGGACTCTCTACAGGCACTGGGATCCTTTACAGACACAGGGACCCTACACAGACATGGGACACTATAGAGGCACTGGGACCCTATTCAAACTGTTGTATCCCATACAGACATTGGGACACCATACAGACACTGGGATCCTATGCAGATATTGGGACCTTATGCAGACATTGGGACCCTAGGCAGACATTGGGACCCTATTCAGACATTGGGACCCTATGCAGACACTGGGATGCCATACAGTCACTGGGACCCCATTAAGTCACTGGGACCCTATAAAGTCACTGGGACCCTATTCAGATTGTTGGATGCCATACAGATACTGCGACCCTATACTCGACACTGGGAACCTATTCAGACTGTTGGACCCCATACAGACACTGGGAGCCCATACAGACACTGGGACCCCATACAGTCTGTCGGACCTCTATACAGAAAAAGGGACCGTATACAGGCACTGGGACCCTATTCATACTGTTGGACTCCATACAGACCATGGGATCCACATCCAGACAGTGGGATCCCCATACAGGCACTGGGACCCTATATAGGCACTGGAACCCCATACAGACACTTGGAACCTATACAGACACTGCGACCTGAGACATTGGGACACGATACAGACTATCGGACCCCATACAGACACTGGGACCCTATAAAGGCACTGGGACCCTATAAAGTCACTGGGACCCGACACAGAATGTAGGACCTCATACAAAGTCTTGGACCCCAAACAGACACTGAGACCCAGTACAGACACTGGGACCCGATACAGACAATGGGACCCTCTACAGGCACTGGGATCCTTTACAGACACAGGGACCCTACACAGGCAAGGGACCATGTATACCATACAGACACTGGGACACCATACAGACACCATACAGACACTGGGATCCGATGCAGACATTGGGACCCTAGGCAGACATTGGGACCCTATGCAGACATTGGGACCCTATGCAGACACTGGGACCCTATAGTGGCACTTGGGCCTTATACAGACCCTTGGACTCCATGCAGATACTGGGACCCTATGCAGACATTGGGACCCTATGCAGACACTGGGACTCTATAGTGGTACTGGGGCCTTATACAGACACTCGGACTCCACGCAGACTCTGGGACCCTATACAGACAGTGTTACACTATACAGAAACTCGGACTCCATGCAGACACTGGGACCGTATACAGACAATGGGACGCAATACAGACTGTGGGGCCTCCTACAGTCTCTGGGACCCCCAACATACTCTGGGACCCTATACAGGCACTGGGACCCTATTCAGAAACTGGGACCCTCAACAGGCACTGGGACCGTATACAGACACTGGGACCATATACAGACACTGGGAACCTTTAAAGGCTGTGGGATCTCCTACAGCCTGGGGACCCCAAACCGTCACTGGGACACTATATAGGCACTGGGATCCTATAAAGGCACTGGCGCCCTACACAGGTTCTGGTGTTCTACACAGGCACTGGCACCCTATACAGACTGTTAGACCTCATACAGACACTGGGAACTCATACAGACACTGGAACCCCATACAGACACTGGAACCCCATACAGACACTGGGACCCCATATAGACACTGGGACCCCATACAGACACTGGGACCCCATACAGACACTGGGACTCTACACAACCTCTGGGACCCCATATAGACACTGGGATCTGATACAGACAATGGGACCCTCTACAGGCACTGGGATCCTTTACAGACACAGGGACCCTACACAGGCATGGGACCCTATTCTGAAATTGGGACCCTATTCAGAAACTGGGACCCTCAACAGGCACTGGGACCGTATTCAGACACTAGGACCCTATAAAGGCACTGGGACCGTATTCAGACACTGGGACCCTATAAAGGCACTGGGACCATATAAAAGCACTGGGACCGTATTAAGGCACTCGGACCCAATAGAGACTGTGGGACCTACTACAGCCTTTGGGACCTTATACAATCACTGGGACCCTTTAAAGGCACTGGGACCATATTAAGGCACTGGGACCCGACACAGAATGTGGGACCTCATACAAAGTCTTGGGACCCAAACAGACACTGGGACCCAGTACACACACTGGGACCCGATACAGACAATGGGACTCTCTACAGGCACTGGGACCCTATTCAGACTGTTGTATACCATACAGACACTGGGACACCATACAGACACTGGGATCCTATGCGGACATTGGGACCCTATGCATAGATTGGGACCCTAGGCAGACATTGGGACCCTATGCAGACATTGAGACCCTATGCAGACACTGGGACCCTATAGTGGCACTGGGGCCTTATACAGACCCTCGGATGGCATGCAGACACTGGGACCCTATGCAGACATTGGGAACCTACGCAGATATTGGGACCCTATGCAGACACTGGGACCCTACAGTGGCACTGGGGCCTTATACAGACCCTCGGACTCCATGCAGATACTGGGAGCCCATACAGACACTGGGAGCCCATACAGACACTGGGAGCCCATACAGACTGTCGGATGTCTATACAGACATTGGGACCGTATACAGGCACTGGGACCCTATTCCGACTGTTGGACCCCATACAGACATTGGGATCCCCATACAGGGACTGGGACCCTATACAGGCACTGGAACCCCACACAGACACTTGGAACCTATACAGACTCTGGGACCCGAGACACTGGGAGACGATAAAGACTATCGGACCCCATACAGACACTGGGACCCTATACAGGCACTGGGACCCTATACAGACAGCGGGATCCCATTCAAACTTTTGGACTCCATACACATACTCGAACCCCATGCAGACACAAGCACCCCATAAAGTCACTGGGACCCTATTCAGATTGTTGGATGCCATACAGACACTCTGACCCTATACTCGACACTGGGACCCTATTCAGACTGTTGGACCCCATGCAGACACTGGGACTCTATACAGGCACTGGGACCCTATAAAGGCACTGGGACCCGATACAGAATGTGGGACCTCATACAAAGTCTTGGAGCCCAAACAGACACTGAGACCCAGTACAGACACTGGGACCCGATACATACAATGGGACCCTCTACAGGCACTGGAATCCTTTACAGAGACATGGACCCTACACAGGCATGGGACCCTATTCAGAAATTGGGACCCTATTCAGAAACTGGGACCCTATTCAGACACTGGGACCGTATTCAGACACTGGGACCGTATTCAGACACTGGGACCCTATAAAGGCACTGGGACCGTATTCAGACAATGGGACCCTATAAAGGCACTGGGGCCGTATAAAGGCACTGGGACCCAATACAGACTGTGGGACCTACTACAGCCTCTGGGACCTTATACAATCACTGGGACCCTATAAAGGCACTGGTACCCTATTAAGGCACTGGGACCCGACACAGAATGTGGGATCACACACCAAGTCTTGGAACCAAACAGACACTGGGACCCAGTACACACACTGGGACCTCTCTACAGGCACTGGGATCCTTTACAGACACAGGGACCCTAGACAGGCATGGGACCCTATACAGGCACTGGGACCCTATTCAGACTGTTGTATACCATTCAGACACTGGGACACCATACAGACACTGGGATCCTATGCAGACATTAGGACCCTATGCAGACACTGGGACCCTATGCAGACTCTGGGACCCTATAGTGGCACTGGGGCCTTATACAGACCCTCGGACTCCATGCAGACGCTGGGACCCTACACAGACAGTGTTACCCTATACAGAAACTCGGTCGCCATGCAGACATTGGAACCGTATACAGACAATGGGACCCAATACAGACTGTGGGGCCTCCTACAGACTCTGGGACCCCCAACATACACTGGGACCCTATACAGGCACTGGGACCCTATTCAGAAACTGGGACCCTCAACAGGCACTGGGACCGTATACAGACACTGGGACCCTATAAAGGCACTGGGACCGTATACAGACACTGGGAAACTATAAAGGCACTGGGACCCAATACAGACTGTGGGACCTCCTAGAGCCTGGGGACCCCAATCAGTCACTGGGACACTATATAGGCACTGGCGCCCTACACAGGCAGTGGCACCCTACACAGTCAGTGGTACCCTACACAGGCAGTGGCGCCCTACACAGGTTCTGGTGCCCTACACAGGTACTGGCACCCTATACAGACTGTTAGACCTCATACAGACACTGGGAACTCATACAGACACTGGGACCCCATACAGACACTGGAAGCCCCATACAGATACTGGGACCCCAAACAGACACTAGGACCCTATGCAGACATTGGGACCCTATGCAGACATTGGGACCCTATGCATACATTGGGATCCTATCCAAACACTGGGTCCCTATAGTGGCACTGGAGCCTTATACAGACCCTCGGACTCCATGCAGATGCTGGGACCCTATGCAGACATTGGGACCCTATGCAGACATTGGGACCCTATGCAGACACTAGGACCCTATAAAGGCACTGGGACCCATACAGTCACTGGGACCCTATACAGTCACTGGGACCCTATAAAGGCACTGGGACCTGACACAGAATGTGGAACCTCATACAAAGTCTTGGACCCCAAACAGACACTGGGACCCAGTACAGACACTGGGATCCGATATAGAAAATGGGACCCTATACAGGCACTGGGATCCTTTACAGACACAGGGACCCTACACAGGCATGGGACCCTATACAGGCACTGGGACGCTATACAGGTACTGGGACCCAATACAGACTGTGGGACCTCCTACAGCCTGGGGACCCCAATCAGTCACGGGGACACTATACAGGCACTGGCGCCCTACACAGGCACTGGCGCCCTACACAGGCAGTGGCACCCTACACAGGCAGTGGTACCCTACACAGGCAGTGGCACCCTACACAGGTTCTGGTGCCCTACTCAGGCACTGGCACCCTATACAGACTGTTAGACCTCATACAGACACTGGGAACTCATACAGACACTGGGACCCCATACAGACACTGGAAGGCCCGTACAGACACTGGAAGCCCCATACAGACACTGGGACCCCAAACAGATACTAGGACCCTATGCAGACATTGGGACCCTATGCATACATTGGTATCCTATCCAGACACTGGGTCCCTATAGTAGCACTGAAGCCTTATACAGACCCTCGGACTCGATGCAGATGCTGGGACCCTATGCAGACATTGGGACCCTATGCAGACATTGGGACCCTATGCAGACACTAGGACCCTATAGTGGCACTGGGGCCTTATACAGACCCTCGGACTCCATGCAGACGCTGGGACCGTATATAGACAATGGGACCTCCTACAGACTCTGGGACCCCAAACAGACACTGGGACCCTATACAGGCACTGGGACCCTATACAGGCACTGGGACCCTATACAGGCACTGGGACCCTATTCAGAAATTGGGACCCTATTCAGAAACTGGGACCCTATTCAGAAACTGGGACCCTATTCAGAAAATGGGACCCTCAACAGGCATTGGGACCGTATACAGACACTGGACCCCATAAAGGCCCAGGAATCCTATCAAGGCACTGGGACCTCCTACAGCCTCTGGGACACTATACAATCACTGGGACCCTCTAAAGACACTGGGACCCTCTAAAGGAACTGGGACCCGACACAGAATGTGGGACCTCATACAAAGTCTTGGACCCCAAACAGACACTGGGACCCGATACAGACAATGGAATCTCTACAGGCACTGGATCCTTTACAGACACAGGGACCCTACATAGGCATAAGACCCTATGCAGGCATGGGACCCTATTCAGAGTGTTGTACACCATACAGACACTGGGACCCCATACAGGCACTGGGATCCTATGCAGACATTGGGACCTTATGCAGACATTGGGACCCTATGCAGACCTTGGGACGCTATGCAGACACTGGGACCCTATAGTGGCACTGGGACCCTATAGTGGCACTGGGGCCTTATACAGACCCTCGGACTCCATGCAGACGCTTGGACCTTATACAGAGAGTGGGACCCTATACAGACATTCGGACTCCATGCAGACACTGGGACTCCATGCAGGCACTGGGACCCTATACAGGCACTGGGACCCTATTCAGAAACTGGGACCCTCAACAGGCACTGGGACCATATACAGACACTGGGACCTTATAAAGGCACTGGGACCATATACAGACACTGGGACCCTATAAAGGCACTGGGACCCAATATAGACTGTGGGACCTCCTAGAGCCTCTGGGACCCCAAACAGTCGCTGGGACATTATATAGGCACTGGGATCCTATACAGGCAATGGCGCCCTACACAGGCACTGGCGCCCTACACAGGCACTGGGGCCTACACAGGCACTGGGGCCTACACAGGCACTGGGGCCCTACACAGGCAGTGGAGCCCAACACAGGCAGTGGCACCCTACACAGGCAGTGGCGCCCTACACAGGCACTTGGCGCCTTATATAGATTGTTAGAGCTCATACAGACACTGTGAACTCATACAGACACTGGGAACTCATACAGACACTGGGACCCCATACAGACACTGGGACCCCATTCAGACACTGGGACCCCATACAGAAACAGGGACCCTATAAAGGAACTGGGACCCAATAAAGGCTCTGGGACACGATACAGACTGCGGGGCCCCATACAGACATGCGAGCTGCATACAGACACTGGGACATTATACAGACACTGGGACCCTCAACAGGCACTGGGACCATATACAAACACTGTGACCCGACACAGACACTGGGACCTCATACAGACATGGGACCCCATAGAGGCACTGAGACCCCATACAGGCACTGGGATCCCATACAGGCACTGGGATCGCATAGAGACACGTGAAACCCTATGCAGACATTGAAACCCTATGCAGACATTGGAACCCTATGCGGACAGTGGGACCCTATGCTGACAGTGGGACCCTATTCAAACTTGGGGACCCTATTGAGGCACTGGGGCCTTATAAAGACCCTCGGACTCCATGCGGACACTGGGAACCTATACAGACACTGGGAACCTGTACAGACACGGGGACCCTGTACAGAAAAGGGGACCCTGTACAGAAACTGGGACTCTGTACAGACACTTGGTCCCTATACAGACACACAGACCCCATGCAGACACTGGGACCGTATACAGACACTGGGACCGTATACAGACAACGGGACCCTCTAAGGACACTGGGAGCCAATACAGACTGTGGGATCTCTGTCAGAGCTTGGGACCCCAGAGAGACACTGGGACACTATACAGGCACTGGGACGCTATACGGGCACTGAGACCCTAAGCAGACACTAAGACACTATGCGGGCACTGGGCCCCTATGCGGGCAGTGGGACCCTATGCGGGCACTGGGACCCTCCGCAGGCACTGGGACCCTATAAAGACACTGGGACCCAACACAGTCTCTGGGACCTCCTACAGACTCTGGGGACACAAACAGTCACTGGGACACTACACAGACACTGGAACCCTATACGGGCACTGGGACCCTATGCAGACACTAGGACCATATACAGACACTGGGACTCTACACAGACACTGTGATCCTACCATGGCATTGAGACCCAACACAGAAACTGGGGCCCCATCCAGACAATCGGACTCTATACTAACACTGGGAACCGATTTCGACACTGGGGCCCCATACAGACACTGGGACCCCATAAAGGCACTGGGACCCATACAGTCACTGGGACCCTATACAGTCACTGGGACCCTATAAAGGCACTGGGACCCGACACAGAATGTGGGACCTCATACAAAGTCTTGGACCCCAAACAGACGCTGGGATCCGATATAGAAAATGGGATACTATACAGGCACTGGGATACTTTACGGACACAGGGACCCTACACAAGCATGGGACCCTATACAGGCACTGGGACGCTATACAGGTACTGGGACCCTATTCAGACTGTTGTACACCATACAGACACTAGGACCCTATACAGACACTGGGAACCTATGCAGATATTGGGACCCTATGCAGACATGGGACCCCATAGTGGCACTGGGGCCTTATACAGACCCTCGGACTCCATGCAGACGCTGGGACCCTATACAGACAGTGGGACCCAATACAGACACTCAGACTCCATGCAGACACTGGGACCGTATACAGACAATGGGACCCAATATAGACTGTGGGACCTCCTACAGACTCTGGGACCCTGAACAGGCACTGGGACCGTATACAGACACTGGGACCGCATACAGACACTGGGACCCTATAAAGGCACTGGGAACCAATACAGACTGTGAGACCTCCTATAGTCTCTGGGACCCCAAACAGTCATTGGGAAACTATATAGGCACTTGGATCCTACACAGGCACTGGCACCTTACACAGGCACTGGGGCCCTACACTGGCACTGGAGCCCAACACAGGCAGTGGCACCATACACAGGTTCTGGTGCCCTACACAGGCACTGATGCCTTATACAGATTGTTAGACCTCATACAGACACTGGGAACTCATACAGGCACTGGGACCCAATAAAGACACTGGGACCCCATAGAGACACTGGAAGCCCCATACAGACACTGGGAGCCCAATAAGTCACTTGGACCTCATAAAGACACTGGGACCCCACACAGACACTAGGACCCTATGCAGACATTGGGACCCCATAGTGGCACTGGGGCCTTATACAGACCCTCGGACTCCATGCAGACGCTGGGACCCTATGCAGACAGTGGGACCCTATACAGACACTCGGACTCCATGCAGACACTGGGACTGTATACAGACAATGGGACACAATACAGACTATGGGACCTCCTACCGACTCTGGGACCCCAAACAGACACTGGTACCCTATACAGGCACTGGGACCTAATACAGGCACTGGGACCCTATACAGGCTTTGGGACCCTATTCAGAAACTGGGACCTTCAACAGGCACTGGGACCGTATACAGACACTGGGACCCTATTCAGAAACTGGGACCCTCAACAGGCACTGGGGCCTTTTACAGACACTGGGACCCTATAAAGGCACTGGGACCGTATACAAGCACTGGGACCCTATAAAGGCACTGGGACCCAATACAGACTTTGGGACCTCCTACAGCCTCTGGGACCCCAAACAGTCGCTGGCACACTATATAGGCACTGGGATCCTATACAGGCACTGGCGCCATACACAGGCATGGGCGCCCTACACAGGCACTGGGGCCCTACACAGGCACTGGGGCCCTACACGGGCAGTGGAGCCCTACACCGGCAGTGGCACCCTACACAGGCAGTGGCGCCCTACACAGGCACTTGGCGCGTTATACAGACTGTTAGAGCTCATACAGACACTGGGATCCCATACAGACACTGGGACCCCATACGGACACTGGGACCCCATACGGACACTGGGACCCCATACGGACACTGGGACCCCATACGGACACTGGGACCCTATAAAGGAACTGGGACCCAATAAAGGCTCTGGGACACGATACAGACTGCGGGGCCCCATACAGACATGCGAGCTGCATACAGACACTGGGACCTTATACAGACACTGGGATCCTCTACAGGCACTGGGACCATATACAAACACTGTGACCCGACACAGACACTGGGACCCCATACAGACATGGGACCCCATAGAGGCACTGGGATCCCATACAGGCACTGGGATCGCATAGAGACACATGAAACCCTATGCAGACATTGGAACCCTATTCAAACTTGGGGACCCTATTAAGGTACTGGGGCCTTATAAAGACCCTCGGACTCCATGCGGACACTGGGAACCTATACAGACACTGGGACCCTGTACAGACATGGGGACCCTGTACAGACACGGGGATCCTGTACAGAAAAGGAGACCCTGTACAGAAACTGGGACCCTGTACAGAAACTGGGACCCTGTACAGACACTTGGTCCCTATACAGACACACAGACTCCATGCAGACACTGGGACCGTATACAGACACTGGGACCGTATACAGACAACGGGACCCTCTAAAGACACTGGGAGCCAATACAGACTGTGGTATCTCCATCAGAGCTTGGGACCCCAGAGAGACACTGGGCCCCTATGCGGGCAGTGGGACCCTATGCGGGCACTGGGACCCTATAAACACACTGGGACCCTATAAACACACTGGGACCCAACACAGTCTCTGGGACCTCCTACAGACTCTGGGGACACAAACAGTCACTGGGACACTACACAGACACTGGAACCCTATACGGGCATTGGGACCCTATGCAGACACTAGGACCATATACAGACACTGGGACCCTACACAGACACTGGGATCCTACCATGGCACTGAGACCCTACACAGAAACTGGGGCCCCATACAGACAATCGGACTCTATGCTAACACTGGGAACCGATTTTGACACTGGGACCCATACAATCACTGGGACCCTATACAGTCACTGGGACCCTATAAAGGCACTGGGCCCTGACACAGAATGTGGGACCTCATACAAAGTCTTGGACACCAGACACTGGGACCCAGTACAGACACTGGGATCAGATATAGAAAATGGGACCCTATACAGGCACTGGGATCCTTTACAGACACAGGGACCCTACACAGGCATGGGACTCTATACAGGCACTGGGACCCTATACAGACTGTTGTACACCATACAGACATTGGGACCCCATACGGACACTGGGAACCTATGCAGACATTGGGACCCTATAGTGGCACTGGGGCCTTATACAGACCCTCGGACTTCATGCAGACGCTGGAACCGTATACAGACAATGGGACCCAATACAGACTGTGGGACCTCCTACAGACTCTGGGACCCCAAACAGATACCGGGGCCCTATTCAGAAACTGGGACCCTGAACAGGCACTGGGACCGTATGCAGACACTGGGACCCTATAAAGGCACTGGGACCCAATACAGACTGTGTGACCTCCTATAGCCTCTGGGACACCAAACAGTCATTGGGAAACTATATAGGCACTTGGATCCTATACAGGCCCTGGCGCCCTACACAGGCACTGGCGCCCTACACAGGCACTGGGGCCCTACACTGGCACTGGAGCCCAACACAGGCAGTGGCACCATACACAGGGTCTGGCGCCCTACACAGGCACTGACAACCTATACAGATTGTTAGACCTCATACAGACACTGGGAACTCATACAGGCACTGGGACCCAATAAAGACACTGGGACCCCATACAGACACTGGAAGCCCCATACAGACACTGGAAGCCCCATACAGACACTGGGAGCCCAATAAGTCACTTGGACCTCATAAAGACACTGGGACCCCACACAGACACTAGGACCCTATGCAGACATTGGGACCCTATAGTGGCACTGGGGCCTTATACAGACCCTCGGACTCCATGCAGACGCTGGGACCCTATGCAGACAGTGGGACCCTATACAGACACTCGGACTCCATGCAGACACTGGGACCGTATACAGACAATGGGACACAATACAGACTATGGGACCTCCTACCGACTCTGTGACCCCAAACAGACACTGGGACCCTATTCAGAAACTGAGATCCTCAACAGGCACTGGGACCGTATACAGACACTGGGACACAATAAAGTCACTGGGACCGTATAAAGGCACTGGGACCAAATACAGACTGTGGGACCTCCTACAGCCTCTGGAACCCTATACAATCACTGGGACCCTATAAAGGCACTGGGACCCTATAAAGGCACTGGGACCTGACACAGAATATGGGACCTCATACAAAGTCTTGGACCCCAAACAGATACGGGGACCCAGTATAGACACTGGGACCCGATACAGATAATGGGGCTCTCTACAGGCACTGGTATCCTTTACAGACACAGGGACCCTACACAGGCATGGGACCCTATACAGGCACTGGGACCCTATTCGGACTGTTGTACAGCATACAGACACTGGGACCCCATACAGACACTGGGACCTTTGCAGATATTGGGACCTAATGCAGACATTGGGATCCTAAGCAGTACTGGGACCCAATAATGGCCCTGGGGCCTTATACAGACCCTCAGACGCCATGCAGATACTGGGACCCTATGCAGACATTGGGACCCTATGCAGACATTGAGACCCTATGCAGACATTTGGACCCTATGCAGACACTGGGGCCCTATACAGACACTCGGACTCCATGCAGACACTGGGACCGTATACAGACAATGGGACCCAATACAGACTGTGGGACATCCTACAGACTCTGGGACCCCAGACAGACACTGGGAGCCTATACAGGCACTGGGACCCTATTCAGAAACTGGGACCCTATTCAGAAACTGGGACCATCAACAGGCACTGGGACTGTATACAGACACTGGGACCTTATAAAGGCACTGGGACCATATACACACACTGGGACACTATAAAGGCACTGGGACCCAATACAGACTGTGGGACCTCCTACAGCCTCTGGGACACTATACAGGCACTGGGATCCTATAAAGGCACTGGCGCCCAACACAGGCACTGGTGCCCTACACAGGCACTGGCGCCCTATACAGATTGTTAGACCTCAGACAGACACTGGGACCCCATACAGGCACTGTGACCCCATACAGACACTGGGAGCCCCATACAGACAATGGGAGCTCCATACAGACACTGGGAGCCCATACAGACGCTGGGAGTCCATTCAGACACTGGGACCCCATATAGACACTGGGACCCCATACAGACACTGGGAGCCCATACAGACGCTGGGAGTCCATTCAGACACTGGGACCCCATATAGACACTGGGACCCCATACAGACACTGGGAGCCCATACAGACGCTGGGAGTCCATTCAGACACTGGGACCCCATATAGACACTGGGACCCCATACAGACACTGGGACCCCATACAGACTGTCGGACCTCTATACAGACAATGGGACTGTATACAGGCACTGGGACCCTATTCAGACTGTTGGACCCCAAACACACAGTGGCATCCACATCCAGACAGTGGGATCCCCATACAGGCACTGGGACCCTATACAGGCACTGGGACATGATACACACTATCGAACACCATACAGACACTGGGACTCTATACAGGCACTGGGACCCTATACAGACACTGGGATCGTATTCAGACTGTTGGACTCCATACACATACTCGAACCCCATGCAGACACATGCACCCTATAAAGGCACTGGGATCCTATTCAGACTGTTGGACCCCATACAGACA
Source organism: Carcharodon carcharias (assembly GCF_017639515.1). NCBI lineage: Eukaryota > Metazoa > Chordata > Chondrichthyes > Lamniformes > Lamnidae > Carcharodon > Carcharodon carcharias. The sequence continues at coordinate 58,670,082 of NC_054485.1, forward strand.
CTGGGGGCCCATACTGACACTGGGAGCCCATACAGACATTGGAAGCCCATACAGACAGTGGGACCCCATACAAACACTGGGAGCCCATACAAACACTGGGACCCCAAACAGACTGTCAGACCTCTATAGAGACAATGGGACAGCATACAGGCACTGGCACCCTATTCAGACTGTTGACCCCATCCAGACAGTGGGATCCCCATCCAAACAGTGGGATCCCCATCCAGACAGTGGGATCCCCATACAGGCACTGGGACCCTTTACAGGCACTGGAACCCCATACAGACACTTGGAACCTATGCAGACACTGCGACCCGAGACACTGGGACACGATACAGACTATTGGACCCCGTACAGACATTGGGACCCTATACAGGCACTGGGACCCTATACAGACACTGGGATCCTATTCAGTCTGTTGGACTCCATACACATACATGAACCCCATGCAGACACATGCACCCTATAAAGGCACTGGGATCCTATTCAGACTGTTGGACCTCATACAGACACTGGGAGCCCATACTGACACTGGGAGCCCATACAAACACTGGGACCCCATACAAACACTGGGACTCCATACAAACACTGGGACCCCATACAAACACTGGGACCCCAAACAGACTGTAAGACCTCTATAGAGACAATGGGACAGCATACAGGCACTGGCACCCTATTCAGACTGTTGGACCCCATACAGACAGTGGGATCCCCATCCAGACAGTGGGATCCCCATCCAGACAGTGGGATCCCCATACAGGCACTGGGACCCTTTACAGGCACTGGAACCCCATACAGACACTTGGAACCTATACAGACACTGCGACCCGAGACACTGGGACACGATACAGACTATCGGACCCCATACAGACATTGGGACCCTATACAGGCACTGGGACCCTATACAGACACTGGGATCCTATTCAGACTGTTGGACTCCATACGCATACATGAACCCCATGCAGACAAATGCACCCCAGAAAGGCACTGCGACCCTATTCAGACTGTTAGCCCCCATACAGACACTACGACCCTATACAGACAATGGGATCTTATTCAAACTGTTGGAGCCCATACAGGCACTGGGACCCCTTATAGGCACCGGGACCCCATACAGACACTGGGACCCCCATACAGACACTGGGACCCCCATACAGACACTGGGACCCTATTAAGTCACTGGGACCCCATTAAGTCACTGGGACCCCATACATACACTGGGACCCCATAAAGACACTGGGACTCTATAAAGGAACTGGGCCACGATACGGACAATGGGACCCAATAAAGGCACTGGGACACGATACCGAGTGTGGGGCCCCATACGTACATTCGAGATGCATACAGAAACTGGGAATGTATGCAGACACTGGGACCCTCTACAGGCACTGGGACCCTATACAAATACTGTGACCCCATACAGACACTGGGACCCCATACAGACACGGGACCCTATAAAGGAACTGGGCCACGATACAGACCCCATACATACACTGGGACCCTATAAAGGCACTGGGAACCGATAAAGGCACTGGGGCCCCATACAGACACTGGAATGCCATACAGTCACTGGGACCCCATTAAGTCACTGGGACCCTATACAGACACTGGGACCCTATAAAGAAACTGGGCCACGATACAGACAATGGGGCCCAATAAAGGCACTGGGACACGATACCGACTGTGGGGCCCCATATGTACATTCGAGATGCATCCAGAAACTGGGACTGTATACAGACACAGGGACCTTCTACAGGCACGGGGACCCTATACAAACACTGTGACCCCATAAAGACACTGGGACCCCATACAGACACGGGACCCTATAAAGGAACTGGGACACGATACAGACACTGGGACCCAATAAAGGCACTGGGACACGATACAGACACTGGGACCCAATAAAGGCAATGGGACACGATGCAGACTGTGGGGCCGCATACAGACATTCGAGCTGCATACAGACACTGGGATCCTATAAAGGCACTGGGAACTGATAAAGGCACTGGGACTCGACAAAGGCACTGGGACCCAACACAATCTCTGGGACCTCCTACAGACTCTGGGTCCCAAACAGTCACTGGCACCCTACAAAGACACTGGAACCCTATTTGGGGACTGGGACCCTGTGCAGACATTAGGACCATATACAGCCACTGGGACCCTACACAGACACTGCGACCCTACAAAGGCACTGAGACCCTACACAAACACTGGGGCCCAATACAATCGGACTCTGTACTAACACTGCGAGCCGATTTCGACACTGGGACCCCATACAGACACTGGGACCCCATAAAGGCACTAGGACCCGTACTGTCACTGGGACCCATACAGTCACTGGGACCCTATAAAAGCACTGGGACCATATAAAGGCACTGGGACCCGACACAGAATGTGGGACCTCATACAAAGTCTTGGACCTCGAACAGACACTGGGACACAGTACAGAAACTGGGACCCGATACAGACAACGGGACCCTCTACAGGCACTGGGATCCTTTACAGACACAGGGACCCTACACAGTCATGGGACCCTATACAGGCACTGGGAACCTATACAGGCACTGGGAGCCCATACAGACACTGGGACCCCATACAGACTGTCGGACCTCTATACAGACAATGGGACTGTATACAGGCACTGGGACCCTATCCAGACTGTTGGACCCCATACAGACAGTGGGATCCCCATCCAGACAGTGGGATCCCCATACAGGCACTGGGACCCTATACAGGCACTGGGACCCTATACAGACACTGGGATCTTATTCAGACTGTTCGACTCCATACACATACACGAACCCCATGCAGACACATGCACCCCATAAAGGTACTGGGACCCTGTTCAGACTGTTGGACCCCATACAGGCACTGGGACCCCACACAGGCACTGGGACCCCATACAGACATTGGGACCCCATACAGACACTGGGACCCCATACAGACACTGGGACCCTATAAAGGAACTGGGACACGATACAGACACTGGGACACGATACAGACTGTGGGGCCCCATACTGACATTCGAGCTGCATACAGACACTGGGACCATATACAGACACTGGGACCTAGTAAAGACACTGGGACCTGATAAAGACAATGGGACCCTCTACAGGCACTGGGATCCTTTACAGACACAGGGACCCTACACAGGCATGGGACCCTATACATGCACTGGGACCCCATACAGACACTGGGACCCCATACAGACACTGGGATCCCATTGAGTCACTGGGACCCCATACAGACGTTGGGACCCCATACAGACACTGGGACCCTATAAAGGAACTGGGACATGATACAGACACTGGGACACGATACAGACTGTGGGGCCCCATACTGACATTCGAGCTGCTTACAGACACTGGGACCATATACAGACACTGGGACCCCATACAGGCACTGGGACCCCATACAGGCACTGGGATCCCATACAGGCACTGGGATCCCATACAAATACTGGGACCCCATACAGATACATGAAACCCTATGCAGACATTGGAACCTATGCAGACAGTGGGACCCTGTGCAGACAGTGGGACCCTGTGCAGACAGTGGGACCCTATTCAAACACGGGGACCCTATAGGGGCACTGGGGCCTTATAAAGACCCTTGGACAAATGCAGACACAGGGACCCTATACAGACACTGGGACCCTATACAGAAACTGGGACCCTATACAGACACACAGACTCCATGCAGACACGGGGAACGTATACAGACACTGGGATCGTATACAGACACTGGGTCCCTCTTAAGACACTAGGACTCAATACAGACTGTGGGATCTCCTACAGATCCTGGGACCCCAAAGAGACACTGGGACTCTATACAGACACTGGGACGCTATACGGGCACTGGGATCCTATTCAGAGACCGGGACCTTATTGAGAATCCGGGACCGCATTCAGAAACCGGGACCCTCAACAAGCACTGGGACCGTATACAGACACTGGGAGCCTATAAAGGCACTGGGACCGTATAAAGGCAATGGGACCCAATACAGACTGTGGGACCTCCTACAGCCTCTGCGACCCCAAACAGTCACTGGGACACTATATAAGCACTGGGATCCTATACAGGCACTGGTGCCCTACACAGGCAGTGGCGCCCTACACAGGCAGTGGAGCCCTATACAGACTGTTAGACCTCATACAGACACTGGGAACTCATACAGACACTTGGACCCATACAGATACTGGGAGCCCATACAGGCACTGGGACCCTATACAGGCACTGGAAACCCATACAGACATTTGGAACCTTAACAGACACTGGGACCCGAGACACTGGGACACCATAGAGACTATCGGACCCCATACAGAAACTGGGACCCTATACAGGCACTGTGACCCTATACAGACACAGGGATCCTATTCAGACTGTTGGACTCCACATAAATACTCGTACCCCATACAGACACTTGCAGCCCATAAAGGCACTGGGACCCTATTCAGATTGTTGGACCCCATACAGACACTGCAACCCTATGCAGGCACTGGGACCCTATTCAGACTGTTGGACCCAATACAGACACTGGGACCCCATGCAGACACTGAGACCCCATACAGACACTTAGACCCCATACAGACACTGGGACCCTATATAGACACTGGGACCCTAAGCAGACATTGGGACCCTATGCAGACATAGGGATCCTATGCAGACACTGGGACCCTATAGTGGCACTGCGTCCTTATACAGACCCTCGGACTCCATGCAGATGCTGGGACCCTATACAGACAGTGGGACCCTATACAGACACTCGGACTCCATGCAGACACTTGGACCGTATACAGACAATGGGACCCAATATAGACTGTGGGACCTCCTACAGACTCTGGGACCCCAAACAGACACTGGGACCCTATACAGGCACTGGGACCCTATACAGGCACTGGGACCCTATAAAGGCACTGGGACACGCTAAAGGCACTGGGACCTCCTACAGACTCTGGGGACCCAAACAGTCACTGGCACCCTACACAGACACTGGAAACCTATACGGGCACTGGGACCCTATGCAGACACTAGGACCATATACAGGCACTGGGACCCGACACAGACACGGCGACCCTACAAAGGCACTGAGACCCTACACAAACACAGGGACCCCATACAGACACTGGGACCCCATAAAGGCACTGGGACCCATACAGTCACTGCGACCCTATACAGTCACTGTGACCCCATACAGTCACTGGGACCCTATAAAGGCACTGGGACCCTATAAAGGCACTGGGACCCGACACAGAATGTGGGACCACATACAAAGTCTTTGTCCCCAAACAGACGCTGGGACCCAGTAAAGAAACAGGGCCCCGATACAGACAATGGTACCCTCTACAGGCACTGGGACCCTATTCAGACTGTTGTACACCATACAGACACTGGGACCCCATATAGACACTGGGACCCTAAGCAGACATTGGGACCCTATGCAGACATAGGGATCCTATGCAGACACTGGGACCCTATAGTGGCACTGGCTCCTTATACAGACCCTCGGACTCCATGCAGATGCTGGGACCGTATACAGGCACTGGGACCCTATTCAGACTGTTGGAACACATACAGACAGTGGTGACCCCATCCAGACATTGGAATCCCCATACAGGCACTGGGACCCTATACAAGCACTGGAAACCCATACAGACACTTGGAACCTTAAAAGACAGTGGGACCCGAGTCACTGGGATACCATAGAGACTATCGGACCCCATACAGAAACTGGGACCCTATACAGGCACTGGGACCCTATTCAGACTATCGGACCCCATACAGACACTGGGACCCCATACAGACACTTAGACCCCATACAGACACTGGGACCCCATATAGACACTGGGACCCTAAGCAGACATTGGGACCCTATGCAGACACAGGGATCCTATGCAGACACGGACCCTATAGTGGCACTGCGTCCTTATACAGACCCTCGGACTCCATGCAGATGCTGGGACCCTATACAGACAGTGGGACCTTATACAGACACTCGGACTCCATGCAGACACTTGGACCGTATACAGACAATGGGACCCAATATAGACTGTGGGACCTCCTACAGACTCTGGGACCCCAAACAGACACTGGGACCCTATACAGGCACTGGGACCCTATACAGGCACTGGGACCCGATAAAGGCACTGGGACACGCTAAAGGCACTGGGACCTCCTACAGACTCTGGGGACCCAAACAGTCACTGGCACCCTACACAGACACTGGAACCCTATACGGGCACTGGGACCCCAAACAGACACTAGGACCATATACGGGCACTGGGACCCGACACAGACACAGCGACCCTACAAAGGCACTGAGACCCTACACAAACACTGGGGCCCCATACAGACAATCGGACTCTATACTAACACTGCGAACCGATTTCGACACAGGGACCCCATACAGACACTGGGACCCCATAAAGGCACTGGGACCCATACAGTCACTGCGACCCTATACAGTCACTGCGACCCCATACAGTCACTGGGACCCTATAAAGGCACTGGGACCCTATAAAGGCACTGGGACCCGACACAGAATGTGGGACCACATACAAAGTCTTTGTCCCCAAACAGACGCTGGGACCCAGTAAAGATACAGGGACCCGATTCAGACAATGGGACCCTCTACAGGCACTGGGACCCTATTCAGACTGTTGTACACCATACAGACACTGGGAACCAATATAGGCATTGGGACCCTATGCAGACATTGGCAAACTATGCAGACTCTGGGACCCTATAGTGGCACTGGGGCCTTATACAAACCCTCGGACTCCATGCAGACACTGTGACTCTATGCAGACATTGGGATCCTATCCAGACACTGGGACCCTATAGTGGCACTGGGGCCTTACACAGCCCCTCGGACTCCATGCTGACACTGGGACACTATGCAGACATTGGGACCCTAGGCAGACATAGGGATCCTATGCAGACAGTGGGAGCATATAGTGGCACTGGGGCCTTATACAGACCCTCGGACTCCATGCGGATTCTGGGACCGTATACAGACAGTGGGACCCTATACAGACACTCGGACTCCATGCAGACACTGGGACCGCATACAGACAATGGGACCTTACACAGACTGTGGGACCTCCTACGGACTCTGGGACCCCAAAGAGACAATGGGACTCTATACAGACACTGGGATGCTATACGGGCACTGGGACCCTATGCAGACACTAGGACCATATACAGGCACTGGGACCCGACACAGACATGGCGACCCTACAAAGGCACTGAGACCCTACACAAACACTGGGGCCCCATACAGACAATCGGACTCTATACTAACACTGCGAACCGATTTCGACACAGGGACCCCATACAGACCCTATAAAAGCACTGGGACCCATACATTCACAGGGACCCTATACAGTCACTGGGACCCTATAAAGGCACTGGGACCTTATAAAGGCACTGGGACCCGACGCAGAATGTGGGACCTCATACAAAGTCTTGGACCTCGAACAGACACTGGGACCCAGTACACATACTGGGACCCTCTACAGGCACTGGGATCCTTTACAGACACAGGGACCCTACACAGGCATGGCACCCTATACAGGCACTGGGACCCAATTCAGACTGTTGTACACCATACAGACACTGGGACCCCATATAGACACTGGGACCCTAAGCAGACATAGGGATCCTATGCAGACACTGGGACCCTACAGTGGCACTGGCTCCTTATACAGACCCTCGGACTCCATGCAGATGCTGGGACCATATACAGGCACTGGGACCCTATTCAGACTGTTGGAACCCATACAGACAGTGGTGACCCCATCCAGACATTGGAATCCCCATACAGGCACTGGGACCCTATACAGGCACTGGAAACCCATACAGACATTTGGAACCTTAACAGACACTGGGACCCGAGACACTGGGACACCATAGAGACTATCGGACCCCATACAGAAACTGGGACCCTATACAGGCACTGGGACCCTATACAGACACAGGGATCCTATTCAGACTGTTGGACTCCACATAAATACTCGTACCCCATACAGACACTTGCAGTCCATAAAGGCACTGGGACCCTATTCAGATTGTTGGACCCCATACAGACACTGCAACCCTATACAGGCACTGGGACCCTATTCAGACTGTTGGACCCCATACAGACACTGGGACCCCATACAGACACTGGGACCCCATACAGACACTTAGACCCCATACAGACACTGGGACCCCATATAGACACTGGGACCCTAAGCAGACATTGGGACCCTATGCAGACATAGGGATCCTATGCAGACAATGGGACCCTATAGTGGCACTGCGTCCTTATACAGACCCTCGGACTCCATGCAGATGCTGGGACCCTATACAGACAGTGGGACCCTATACAGACACTCGGACTCCATGCAGACACTTGGACCGTATACAGACAATGGGACCCAATATAGACTGTGGGACCTCCTACAGACTCTGGGACCCCAAACAGACACTGGGACCCTATAAAGGCACGGGGACACGCTAAAGGCACTGGGACCTCCTACAGACTCTGGGGACCCAAACAGTCACTGGCACCCTACACAGACACTGGAACCCTATACGGGCACTGGGACCCTATGCAGACACTAGGACCATATACGGGCACTGGGACCCGACACAGACACGGCGACCCTACAAAGGCACTGAGACCCTACACAAACACTGGGGCCCCATACAGACAATCGGACTCTATACTAACACTGCAAACCGATTTCGACACAGGGACCCCATACAGACACTGGGACCCCATAAAGGCACTGGGACCCATACAGTCACTGCGACCCTATACAGTCACTGCGACCCCATACAGTCACTGGGACCCTATAAAGGCACTGGGACCCTATAAAGGCACTGGGACCCAACACAGAATGTGGGACCACATACAAAGTCTTTGTCCCCAAACAGACGCTGGGACTCAGTAAAGATACAGGGACCCGATACAGACAATGGGACCCTCTACAGGCACTGGGACCCTATTCAGACTGTTGTACACCATACAGACACTGGGACCCAATATAGATATTGGGACCCTATGCAGACATTGGCAAACTATGCAGACTCTGGGACCCTATAGTGGCACTGGGGCCTTATACAAACCCTCGGACTCCATGCAGACACTGTGACTCTATGCAGACATTGGGATCCTATCCAGACACTGGGACCCTATAGTGGCACTGGGGCCTTACACAGCCCCTCGGACTCCATGCTGACACTGGGACACTATGCAGACATTGGGACCCTAGGCAGACATAGGGATCCTATGCAGACAGTGGGGCCCTATGCAGACACGGGGACCCTATGCAGACTCGGGGATCCTATGCAGACACGGGGATCCTATGCAGACACGGAGACCCTATGCAGACAATGGGACACTGGGACCAAACACAGTGTCTGGGACCTCCTACGGACTCTGGGGACCCAAACAGTCACTAGGAACCCACACAGACACTGGAACTCCATACGGGCACTGGGACCCTATGCAGACACTAGGACCATCTACAGAATCTGGGACCCTACACAGACACTGTGACCGTACAAAGTTACTGAGACCCTACACAAATATTGGGGCCCCATACAGACAATCGGACTCTATACTAACACTGGGAACTGATTTCGCCACTGGGACCCCATACAGACCCTATAAAAGCACTGGGACCCATACATTCACAGGGACCCTATACAGTCACTGGGATCCTATAAAGGCACTGGGACCTTATAAAGGCACTGGGACCCGACACAGAATGTGGGACCTCATACAAAGTCTTGGACCTTGAACAGACACTGGGACCCAGTACACATACTGGGACCCTCTACAGGCACTGGGATCCTTTACAGACACAGGGACCCTACACAGGCATGGCACCCTATACAGGCACTGGGACCCAATTCAGACTGTTGTACACCATACAGACACTGGGACCCCATATAGACACTGGGACCCTAAGCAGACATTGGGACCCTATGCAGACATAGGGATCCTATGCAGACACTGGGACCCTGTAGTGGCACTGGCTCCTTATACAGACCCTCGGACTCCATGCAGATGCTGGGACCGTATACAGGCACTGGGACCCTATTCAGACTGTTGGAACACATACAGACAGTGGTGATCCCATCCAGACATTGGAATCCCCATACAGGCACTAGAACCCTATACAGGCACTGGAAACCCATACAGACACTTGGAACCTTAACAGACACTGGGACCCGAGACACTGGGACACCATAGAGACTATCGGACCCCATACAGAAACTGGGACCCTATACAGGCACTGGGACCCTATACAGACACAGGGATCCTATTCAGACTGTTGGACTCGACATAAATACTCGTACCCCATACAGACACTTGCAGCCCATAAAGGTACTGGGACGCTATTCAGATTGTTGGACCCCATACAGACACTGCAACCCTATACAGGCACTGGGACCCTATTCAGACTGTTGGACCCCATACAGACACTGGGACCCCATACAGACACTGGGACCCCATACAGACACTGGGACCCCATACAGACACTGGGACCCCATACAGACACTTAGACCCCATATAGACACTGGGACCCTAAGCAGACATTGGGACTCTATGCAGACATAGGGATCCCATGCAGACACTGGGACCCTATAGTGGCACTGCGTCCTTATACAGACCCTCGGACTCCATGCAGATGCTAGGACCCTATACAGACAGTGGGACCCTATACAGACACTCGGACTCCATGCAGACACTTGGACCGTATACAGACAATGGGACCCAATATAGACTGTGGGACCTCCTACAGACTCTGGGACCCCAAACAGACACTGGGACCCTATACAGGCACTGGGACCCGACACAGACACGGCGACCCTACAAAGGTACTGAGACCCTACACAAACACTGGGGCCCCATACAGACAATCGGACTCTATACTAACACTGCGAACTGATTTCAACACAGGGACCCCATACAGACACTGGGACCCCATAAAGGCACTGGGACCCATACAGTCACTGCGACCCTATACAGTCACTGCGACCCCATACAGTCACTGGGACCCTATAAAGGCACTGGGACCCTATAAAGGCACTGGGACCCGACACAGAATGTGGGACCACATACAAAGTCTTTGTCCCCAAACAGACGCTGGGACCCAGTAAAGATACAGGGACCCGATACAGACAATGGGACCCTCTACAGGCACTGGGACCCTATTCAGACTGTTGTACACCATACAGACACTGGGACCCAATATAGACATTGGGACCCTATGCAGACATTGGCAAACGATGCAGACTCTGGGACCCTATAGTGGCACTGGGGCCTTATACAGCCCCTCGGACTCCATGCTGACACTGGGACACTATGCAGACATTGGGACCCTAGGCAGACATAGGGATCCTATGCAGACAGTGGGAGCATATAGTGGCACTGGGGCCTTATACAGACCCTCGGACTCCATGCGGATTCTGGGACCGTATACAGACAGTGGGACCCTATACAGACTGTGGGACCTCCTACAGACTCTGGGACCCCAAAGAGACAATGGGACTCTATACAGACACTGGGATGCTATACGGGCACTGGGACCCTATGCAGACACGGGGACCCTATGCAGACTCGGGGATCCTATGCAGACACGGGGATCCTATGCAGACACGGAGACCCTATGCAGACAATGGGACCCTATAAAGGCACTGGGACCAAACACAGTGTCTGGGACCTCCTACAGACTCTGGGGACCCAAACAGTCACTGGGACCCCACACAGACACTGGAACTCCATACGGGCACTGGGACCCTATGCAGACACTAGGACCATATACAGGCACTGGGACCCGACACAGACACGGCGACCCTACAAAGGCACTGAGACCCTACACAAACACTGGGGCCCCATACAGACAATCGGACTCTATACTAACACTGCGAATTGATTTCGACACAGGGACCCCATACAGACACTGGGACCCCATAAAGGCACTGGGACCCATACAGTCACTGCGACCCTATACAGTCACTGCGACACCAGACAGTCACTGGGACCCTATAAAGGCACTGGGACCCTATAAAGGCACTGGGACCTGACACAGAATGTGGGACCACATACAAAGTCTTTGTCCCCAAACAGACGCTGGGACCCAGTAAAGATACAGGGACCCGATACAGACAATGGGACCCTCTACAGGCACTGGGACCCTATTCAGACTGTTGTACACCATACAGACACTGGGACCCCATATAGACACTGGGACCCTAAGCAGACATTGGGACCCTATGCAGACATAGGGATCCTATGCAGACACTGGGACCCTATAGTGGCACTGGCTCCTTATACAGACCCTCGGACTCCATGCAGATGCTGGGACCGTATACAGGCACTGGGACCCTATTCAGACTGTTGGAACACATACAGACAGTGGTGACCCCATCCAGACATTGGAATCCCCATACAGGCACTGGGACCCTATACAGGCACTGGAAACCCATACAGACACTTGGAACCTTAAAAGACACTGGGACCCGAGACACTGGGACACCATAGAGACTATCGGACCCCATACAGAAACTGGGACCCTATACAGGCACTGGGACCCTATTCAGACTGTTCGACCCCATACAGACACTGGGACCCCACACAGATACTGGGACCCCATACAGACACTTAGACCCCATACAGACACTGGGACCCTATATAGACACTGGGACCCTAAGCAGACATTGGGACCCTATGCAGACATAGGGATCCTATGCAGACACTGGGACCCTATAGTGGCACTGCGTCCTTATACAGACCCTCGGACTCCATGCAGATGCTGGGACCCTATACAGACAGTGGAACCTTATACAGACACTCAGACTCCATGCAGACACTTGGACCGTATACAGACAATGGGACCCAATATAGACTGTGGGACCTCCTACAGACTCTGGGACCCCAAACAGACACTGGGACCCTATACAGGCACTGGGACCCGATAAAGGCACTGGGACCCGATAAAGGCACTGGGACACGCTAAAGGCACTCGGACCTCCTACAGACTCTGGAGACCCAAACAGTCACTGGCACCCTACACAGACACTGGAACCCTATACGGGCACTGGGACCCTATGCAGAAACTAGGACCATATACAGGCACTGGGACCCGACACAGACACGGCAACCCTACAAAGGCAATGAGACCCTCCACAAACACTGGGGCCCCATACAGACAATCGGACTCTATACTAACACTGCGAACTGATTTCTACACAGGGACCCCATACAGACACTGGGACCCCATAAAGGCACTGGGACCCATACAGTCACTGGGAACCCACACAGACACTGGAACTCCATACGGGCACTGGGACCCTATGCAGACACTAGGACCATCTACAGAATCTGGGACCCTACACAGACACTGTGACCGTACAAAGTTACTGAGACCCTACACAAATATTGGGGCCCCATACAGACAATCGGACTCTATACTAACACTGGGAACTGATTTCGCCACTGGGATCCCATACAGACCCTATAAAAGCACTGGGACCCATACATTCACAGGGACCCTATACAGTCACTGGGACACTATAAAGGCACTGGGACCTTATAAAGGCACTGGGACCCAACACAGAATGTGGGACCTCATACAAAGTCTTGGACCTCGAACAGAAACTGGGACCCAGTACACATACTGGGACCCTCTACAGGCACTGGGATCCTTTACAGACACAGGGACCCTACACAGGTATGGCACCCTATACAGGCACTGGGACCCAATTCAGACTGTTGTACACTATACAGACACTGGGACCCCATATAGACACTGGGACCCTAAGCAGACATTGGGACCCTATGCAGACATAGGGATCCTATGCAGACACTGGGACCCTGTAGTGGCACTGGCTCCTTATACAGACCCTCGGACTCCATGCAGATGCTGGGACCGTATACAAGCACTGGGACCCTATTCAGACTGTTGGAACCCATACAGACAGTGGTGACCCCATCCAGACATTGGAATCCCCATACAGGCACTGGGACCCTATACAGGCACTAGAAACCCATACAGACACTTGGAACCTTAAAAGACACTGGGACCCGAGACACTAGGACACCATAGAGACTATCGGACCCCATACAGAAACTGGGACCCTATACAGGCGCTGGGACACTATACAGACACAGGGATCCTATTCAGACTGTTGGACTCCATATAAATACTCGTACCCCATACAGACACTTGCAGCCCATAAAGGCACTGGGACCCTATTCAGATTGTTGGACCTCATACAGACACTGCAACCCTATACAGGCACTGGGACCCTATTCAGACTGTTGGACCCCATACAGACACTGGGACCCCATACAGACACTGGGACCCCATACAGACACTTAGACCCCATACAGACACTGGGACCCCATATAGACACTGGGACCCTAAGCAGACATTGGGACCCTATGCAGACATAGGGATCCTATGCAGACACTGGGACCCTATTCAGACTGTTGGATTCCATACACATACCCGAACCCCATACAGACACTTGCACCCCATAAAGGCACTGGGACCCTATTCAGATTGTTGGACCCCATACAGACACTGCGACCCTATACAGACACTGGGAGCCCATACAGACACTGGGACCCCATACAGACACTGGGACCCCATACAGACACTGGGATGCCATACAGTCACTGGGACCCCATTAAGTCACTGGGACCCTATAAAGGCACTGGGACCCTATTCAGATTGTTGGATGCCATACAGACACTCTGACCCTATACTCGACACTGGGACCCTATTCAGACTGTTGGACCCCATACAGACGCTGGGACCCTATACAGACACTGGGACCCTATTCAGACTGTTGGAGTCCATACACATACCCATACCCCATACAGACACTTGCACCCCATAAAGGCACTGGGACCCTATTCAGATTGTTGGACCCCATACAGACACTGCGACCCTATACAGACACTGGGACCCTATTCAGACTGTTTGACCCCATACAGACACTGGGAGCCCATACAGACACTGGGATGCCATACAGTCACTGGGACCCCATTAAGTCACTGGGACCCTATAAAGGCACTGGGACCCTATAAAGGCACTGGGACCCAACACAGAATGTGGGACATCATCCAACGTCTGGGACCACAAACAGACACTGGGACCCAGTACAGACACTGGGATCCGATACAGACAATGGGACCCTCTACAGGCACTGGGTTCCTTTATAGACACAGGGTACCTACACAGGCATGGGACCCCATACAGGCACTAGGACCCTATACAGGCTCTGGGACCCTATTCAGACTGTTGGACACCATTCAGACACTGGGACCCCATATAGACACTGGGACTCTATGCAGACATTGGGTCCCTATGCAGACATTGGGACCCTATGCAGATACTGGGACCCTATAGTGGCACTGGGGTCTTATACAGACCCTTGGACGCCATGCAGACGCTGGGACCGTATACAGACAATGGGACCCAATACAGACTGTGGGACCTCCTACAGACTCTGGGACCCCAAACAGACACTGGGACCCTATACAGGCACTGGGACCATATAAAGGCACTGGGACTGAATACAGACTGTGGGACCTTCTACAGCGTCTGGGAACCTAAACAGTCACTGGGACACTATATAGGCACTGGGATCCTACACAGGCACTGGCTCCCTACACAGGCACTGGCGCCCTACACAGGCACTGGCGCCCTACACAGGCACTGGTTCCCTATACAGACTGTTAGACCACATACACACACTGGGAACTCGTACAGACACTGGGACCCCGTACAGACACTGGGACTCCATACAGACACTGGGACCCCATACAGACACTGGGACCCCATACAGACTGTCTGACTTCTATACAGACAATAGGACCGTGTACAGGCACTGGGACCTTATTTGAACAGTTGGACCCCATCCAGACAGTGGGATCCCCATCCAGACAGTGGGATCCGCATACAGGCACTGGGACCCTATACAGGCACTGGAACCACATACAGACACTTGGAACCTATACAGATACTGGGACCCGAGACACTGGGACACGATACAGAGTATAGGACCCCATACAGATGCTGGGGCCCTATACAGGCACTGGGACCCTATACAGCCACTGGGATCCACTTCAGACTGTTGGACTCCATACACATACTCGAACCCCATGCAGATACATGCACCCCATAAAATCACTGGGACCGTATTCAGACTGTTGAGCCCCATACAGACACTAGGAGCCCATACAGACACTGGGGGCCCATACAGGACTGGGAGTCCATACAGACACTGGGACCCCATACAGACACTGGGACCCCATAAAGACACTGGGACCCCATACAGACTGTCGGACATCTATACAGACAATGGGACCGTATACAGGCACTGGGACCCTATTTGGACTGTTGGATCCCATCCAGACAGTGGGATCCCCATCCAGACAGTGGGATCCCCATACAGGCACTGGGACACTATACAGGCACTGGAACCCCATACAGACACCTGGAACCCCATACAGACACTGGGACCCGAGACACTGGGACACGATACCGACTATCGGACTCCATACAGACACTGGGACCCTATACAGGCACTGGGACCCTATCCAGATACTGGGATTCTATTCAGACTGTTGGACTCCATAAACATACTCGAACCCCATGCAGAAACATGCACCCCATAAAGTCACTGGGACCCTATTCAGTTTGTTGGACCCCATACAGACACGGCGACCCTATACAGACACTGGGACTTTTTTCAGACTGTTGGACCCCATACAGGCACTGGGACCCATAATGGCACTAGGACCCCATACAGACACTGGGACCCCATACAGACTGTCGGACCTCTATACAGACAACGGGACCGTATACAGGCACTGGGACACTATTTGGACTGTTGGACCCCATCCCGACAGTGGGATCCTGATACAAGCACTGGGACCCTATACAGGCATTGGAACCGCATACAGACACTTGCAACCTATACAGGCACTGGGACCCGAGACACTGGGACACGATATCGACTATCGGACTCCATACAGACACTGGGACCCTATACAGGCACTGGGACCCTATACAGACACAGAGATGCTATTCAGACTGTTGGACTCCATACACATACTCGAACCCCATGCAGACACATGCACCCCATAAAGGCACTAGGACCCTATTCAGACTGTTGGACCCCATACAGACACTGGGAGCCCATACAGACACTGGGTGTCCTTACAGACTCTGGGACCCCATACAGACACAGGGACCCCATACAGACACAGGGACCCCATACAGACGCTGGGACCCCATATAGACGCTGGGACCCCATATAGACACTGGGACCCCATACAGACCCTGGGACCCCATACAGACACTGGGAGCCCATACAGACACTGGGAGCCCATACAGACACTGGGAGCCCATACAGACACTGGGAGTTCATACAGATTCTGGGACCTCATACAGACGCTAGGACGCCATATAGACATTGGGACCCCATACAGGCTCTGGGACCCCATACAGACACTGGGACCCCATATAGATGCTGGGACCCCATATAGACGCTGGGACCTCATACAGACACTGAGACCCTATACAGACACTGAGACCTTATTCAGGCTGTTGGACCCCAAACAGGCACTGGGTCCCCATTCAGACACTGGGACCCCATTAAGTCACTGGGACCCGGTTAAGTAACTGGGACCCTATACAGGCACTGGAACCACATACAGACACTGGGACCCTATTCAGACTATTGGACCCCATACAGACACTGGGAGCCCATACAGACACTGGGAGCCCATACAGACACTGGGAGCCCATACAGACACTGGGAGCCCATACAGACACTGGGAGCCCATACAGACACTGGGAGCCCATACAGACACTGGGACCCCATACAGACACTGGGACCCCATACAGACACTTAGACTCCATACAGACACTGTGACCCCATACAAACTGTCAGACCTCTTTCCAGACAATGGGTCCGAATACAGGCACTGGGACCCGATTCAGACTTTTGGACCCCATACAGACAGTGGGATCCCCAAAAAGGCACTGGGACCCTATACAGGCACTGGAAACCCATACAGACACTTGGAACCTATACAGACACTAGGACCCGAAACACTGGGATACGATACAGACTATCAGACCCTATACAGACACTGGGGCACTATACAGGTACTGGGACCCTATACAGACACTGGGATCCTATTCAGACTGTCGGACTCCATACACATACACGAACCCCATGCAGACACATGCACCCCATAAAGGCACATGCGACCCTATTCAGACTGTTGGACCCCATACAGACACTGCGACCCTATATAGACACTGGGATCTTATTCAGACTGTTGGACCCCATACAGGCACTGGGACCCCATACAGGCACTGGCACCCCATACAGACACTGGGACCCCATACAGACACTGGGATGCCATACAGTCACTGGGACCCCATTAAGTCACAGGAACCCCATACAGACACTGGGACCCCATACAGACACTGGGACCCCATACAGACACTGGGACCCCATACAGGCACTGGGACCCCATACAGGCACTGGGACCCCATACAGACACTGGGACCCCATACAGACACGAGGACCCCATACAGACATTGGGACCCTATTAAGGAACTTGGACACGATACAGACACTGGGACCCAATAAAGGCATTGGGACCCAATAAAGGCACTGGGACACGATAAAGGCAATGGGACACGATAAAGGCACTGGGACCTCCTACAGACTCTGGGGACCCAAACAGTCACTGGGACT
Organism: Carcharodon carcharias; assembly: GCF_017639515.1. Taxonomy (NCBI): domain Eukaryota; kingdom Metazoa; phylum Chordata; class Chondrichthyes; order Lamniformes; family Lamnidae; genus Carcharodon; species Carcharodon carcharias. The sequence goes on from NC_054485.1 coordinate 58,688,871, forward strand.
CTACACAGACACTGGAACCCTATACGGGCACTGGGACCCTATACAGACACTAGGACCATATACAGACATTGGGACCCTACACAGACACTGCGACCGTACAAAGGCACTGAGACCCTACACAAACACTGGGGGCCCAGACAGACAATCGGACTCTATACTAACACTGCGAACCGATTTCGATACTGGGACCCCATACAGACACTGGGATGCCATACAGTCACTGGGACCCCATTAAGTCACTGAAACCCCATACAGACACTGGGACCCCATTCAGACACTGGCACCCTATAAAGGAACGGGGACACGATACAGACACTGGGACCCAATAAAGGCACTGGGACACGATACGGACTCTGGGGCCCCATACATACATTTGAGCTGCATGCAGACACTGGGACCGTATACAGACACTGGAACCCTCTACAGTCACTGGGACCCTACACAGACATTGGAACCCAATACGGGCACTGGGACCCTATGCAGACACTAGGACCATATACAGACATTGGGACCCTACACAGACACTGCGACCGTACAAAGGCACTGAGACCCTACATAAACACTGGGGCCCCAGACAGACAATCGGACTCTATACTAACACTGCGAACCGATTTCGACACTGGGACCCAGTAAAGATACTGGGACCCGATACAGAAAATGGGACCCTCTACAGGCTCTGGGACCCTATTCAGACTGTTGTACACCATACAGACACTGGGACCCAATATAGACATTGGGACCCTATGCAGACATTGGGACCCTATGCGGACATTGGCAACCTATGCAGACTCTGGGACCCTATAGTGGCACTGGGGCCTTATATAAACCCTTGGACCCCATGCAAACACTGTGGCTTTATGCAGACATTGGAACCCTATGCGACATTAGGATCCTATCCAGACACTGGGACATTATAGTGGCACTGGGCTCTTATACAGACCCTCGGACTCCATGCAGACACTGGGACTGTATACAGACAGTGGGACCCTATACAGACACTCGGACTCCATGCAGACAGTGGGACCGTATACAGACTGTGGGGCCTCCTACAGACTCTGGGCCCCAAACAGATAATGGGACCCTATACAGGCACTGGGACCCTATACAGGAACTGGGATCCTATTCAGAAACTGGGACCCTATTCAGAAACCGGGAGCCTATTCAGAAATGGGGACCCTCAACAGGCACTGGGACCGTATACAGCCACGGGGACCCTATAAAGGCACTGGGACTGTATAAAGGCACTGGGACCGTATAAAGGCACTGGCACTGTATACAGACTGTGGGACCTCCTACAGCTTTTGGGACCCCAAACAGTTACTGGGACACTATATAGGCACTGGGATCCTATACAGGCACTGGCACCCTCCACAGGCACTGTTGCCCTACACAGGCAGTGGCACCCTACACAGAACTCATACAGACACTGGGACCCCATACAGACACTGGGACCCCGTACAGGCAGTGGGACCCCGTACAGACACTGGGACCCCGTACAGACACTGGGACCCCGTACAGACACTGGGACCCCATACAGAATGTCGGACCTCTATACAGACAATGGGACCGTATACAGGCACTGGGACCCTATTCAGACTGTTGGACCCCATACAGACAGGGGTATCCACATCCAGACAGTGGGATCCCCATACAGGCACTGGGACCCTATACAGGCACTGGAATCCCATACAGACGCTGGGACCCTATACAGACACTGGGACCCTATTCAGACTGTTGGAGTCCATACACATACCCATACCCCATACAGACACTTGCACCCCATAAAGGCACTGGGACCCTATTCAGATTGTTGGACCCCATACAGACACTGCGACCCTATACAGACACTGGGACCCTATTCAGACTGTTTGACCCCATACAGACACTGGGAGCCCATACAGACACTGGGATGCCATACAGTCACTGGGACCCCATTAAGTCACTGGGACCCTATAAAGGCACTGGGACCCTATAAAGGCACTGGGACCCAACACAGAATGTGGGACATCATCCAACGTCTGGGACCACAAACAGACACTGGGACCCAGTACAGACACTGGGATCCGATACAGACAATGGGACCCTCTACAGGCACTGGGTTCCTTTATAGACACAGGGTACCTACACAGGCATGGGACCCCATACAGGCACTAGGACCCTATACAGGCTCTGGGACCCTATTCAGACTGTTGGACACCATTCAGACACTGGGACCCCATATAGACACTGGGACTCTATGCAGACATTGGGTCCCTATGCAGACATTGGGACCCTATGCAGATACTGGGACCCTATAGTGGCACTGGGGTCTTATACAGACCCTTGGACGCCATGCAGACGCTGGGACCGTATACAGACAATGGGACCCAATACAGACTGTGGGACCTCCTACAGACTCTGGGACCCCAAACAGACACTGGGACCCTATACAGGCACTGGGACCATATAAAGGCACTGGGACTGAATACAGACTGTGGGACCTTCTACAGCGTCTGGGAACCTAAACAGTCACTGGGACACTATATAGGCACTGGGATCCTACACAGGCACTGGCTCCCTACACAGGCACTGGCGCCCTACACAGGCACTGGCGCCCTACACAGGCACTGGTTCCCTATACAGACTGTTAGACCACATACACACACTGGGAACTCGTACAGACACTGGGACCCCGTACAGACACTGGGACTCCATACAGACACTGGGACCCCATACAGACACTGGGACCCCATACAGACTGTCTGACTTCTATACAGACAATAGGACCGTGTACAGGCACTGGGACCTTATTTGAACAGTTGGACCCCATCCAGACAGTGGGATCCCCATCCAGACAGTGGGATCCGCATACAGGCACTGGGACCCTATACAGGCACTGGAACCACATACAGACACTTGGAACCTATACAGATACTGGGACCCGAGACACTGGGACACGATACAGAGTATAGGACCCCATACAGATGCTGGGGCCCTATACAGGCACTGGGACCCTATACAGCCACTGGGATCCACTTCAGACTGTTGGACTCCATACACATACTCGAACCCCATGCAGATACATGCACCCCATAAAATCACTGGGACCGTATTCAGACTGTTGAGCCCCATACAGACACTAGGAGCCCATACAGACACTGGGGGCCCATACAGGACTGGGAGTCCATACAGACACTGGGACCCCATACAGACACTGGGACCCCATAAAGACACTGGGACCCCATACAGACTGTCGGACATCTATACAGACAATGGGACCGTATACAGGCACTGGGACCCTATTTGGACTGTTGGATCCCATCCAGACAGTGGGATCCCCATCCAGACAGTGGGATCCCCATCCAGACAGTGGGATCCCCATACAGGCACTGGGACACTATACAGGCACTGGAACCCCATACAGACACCTGGAACCCCATACAGACACTGGGACCCGAGACACTGGGACACGATACCGACTATCGGACTCCATACAGACACTGGGACCCTATACAGGCACTGGGACCCTATCCAGATACTGGGATTCTATTCAGACTGTTGGACTCCATAAACATACTCGAACCCCATGCAGAAACATGCACCCCATAAAGTCACTGGGACCCTGTTCAGTTTGTTGGACCCCATACAGACACGGCGACCCTATACAGACACTGGGACTTTTTTCAGACTGTTGGACCCCATACAGGCACTGGGACCCATAATGGCACTAGGACCCCATACAGACACTGGGACCCCATACAGACTGTCGGACCTCTATACAGACAACGGGACCGTATACAGGCACTGGGACACTATTTGGACTGTTGGACCCCATCCCGACAGTGGGATCCTGATACAAGCACTGGGACCCTATACAGGCATTGGAACCGCATACAGACACTTGCAACCTATACAGGCACTGGGACCCGAGACACTGGGACACGATATCGACTATCGGACTCCATACAGACACTGGGACCCTATACAGGCACTGGGACCCTATACAGACACAGAGATGCTATTCAGACTGTTGGACTCCATACACATACTCGAACCCCATGCAGACACATGCGCCCCATAAAGGCACTAGGACCCTATTCAGACTGTTGGACCCCATACAGACACTGGGAGCCCATACAGACACTGGGTGTCCTTACAGACTCTGGGACCCCATACAGACACAGGGACCCCATACAGACACAGGGACCCCATACAGACGCTGGGACCCCATATAGACGCTGGGACCCCATATAGACGCTGGGACCCCATACAGACCCTGGGACCCCATACAGACACTGGGAGCCCATACAGACACTGGGAGCCCATACAGACACTGGGAGCCCATACAGACACTGGGAGTTCATACAGATTCTGGGACCTCATACAGACGCTAGGACGCCATATAGACATTGGGACCCCATACAGGCTCTGGGACCCCATACAGACACTGGGACCCCATATAGATGCTGGGACCCCATATAGACGCTGGGACCTCATACAGACACTGAGACCCTATACAGACACTGAGACCTTATTCAGGCTGTTGGACCCCAAACAGGCACTGGGTCCCCATTCAGACACTGGGACCCCATTAAGTCACTGGGACCCGGTTAAGTAACTGGGACCCTATACAGGCACTGGAACCACATAAAGACACTGGGACCCTATTCAGACTATTGGACCCCATACAGACACTGGGAGCCCATACAGACACTGGGAGCCCATACAGACACTGGGAGCCCATACAGACACTGGGAGCCCATACAGACACTGGGACCCCATACAGACACTGGGACCCCATACAGACACTTAGACTCCATACAGACACTGTGACCCCATACAAACTGTCAGACCTCTTTCCAGACAATGGGTCCGAATACAGGCACTGGGACCCGATTCAGACTTTTGGACCCCATACAGACAGTGGGATCCCCAAAAAGGCACTGGGACCCTATACAGGCACTGGAAACCCATACAGACACTAGGACCCGAAACACTGGGATACGATACAGACTATCAGACCCTATACAGACACTGGGGCACTATACAGGTACTGGGACCCTATACAGACACTGGGATCCTATTCAGACTGTCGGACTCCATACACATACACGAACCCCATGCAGACACATGCACCCCATAAAGGCACATGCGACCCTATTCAGACTGTTGGACCCCATACAGACACTGCGACCCTATATAGACACTGGGATCTTATTCAGACTGTTGGACCCCATACAGGCACTGGGACCCCATACAGGCACTGGCACCCCATACAGACACTGGGACCCCATACAGACACTGGGATGCCATACAGTCACTGGGACCCCATTAAGTCACAGGAACCCCATACAGACACTGGGACCCCATACAGACACTGGGACCCCATACAGACACTGGGACCCCATACAGGCACTGGGACCCCATACAGACACTGGGACCCCATACAGACACGAGGACCCCATACAGACATTGGGACCCTATTAAGGAACTTGGACACGATACAGACACTGGGACCCAATAAAGGCATTGGGACCCAATAAAGGCACTGGGACACGATAAAGGCAATGGGACACGATAAAGGCACTGGGACCTCCTACAGACTCTGGGGACCCAAACAGTCACTGGGACTCTACACAGACACTGGAACCCTATACGGGCACTGGGACCCTATACAGACACTAGGACCATATACAGACATTGGGACCCTACACAGACACTGCGACCGTACAAAGGCACTGAGACCCTACACAAACACTGGGGGCCCAGACAGACAATCGGACTCTATACTAACACTGCGAACCGATTTCGATACTGGGACCCCATACAGACACTGGGATGCCATACAGTCACTGGGACCCCATTAAGTCACTGAAACCCCATACAGACACTGGGACCCCATTCAGACACTGGCACCCTATAAAGGAACGGGGACACGATACAGACACTGGGACCCAATAAAGGCACTGGGACACGATACAGACTCTGGGGCCCCATACATACATTTGAGCTGCATGCAGACACTGGGACCGTATACAGACACTGGAACCCTCTACAGTCACTGGGACCCTACACAGACATTGGAACCCAATACGGGCACTGGGACCCTATGCAGACACTAGGACCATATACAGACATTGGGACCCTACACAGACACTGCGACCGTACAAAGGCACTGAGACCCTACATAAACACTGGGGCCCCAGACAGACAATCGGACTCTATACTAACACTGCGAACCGATTTCGACACTGGGACCCAGTAAAGATACTGGGACCCGATACAGAAAATGGGACCCTCTACAGGCTCTGGGACCCTATTCAGACTGTTGTACACCATACAGACACTGGGACCCAATATAGACATTGGGACCCTATGCAGACATTGGGACCCTATGCGGACATTGGCAACCTATGCAGACTCTGGGACCCTATAGTGGCACTGGGGCCTTATATAAACCCTTGGACCCCATGCAAACACTGTGGCTTTATGCAGACATTGGAACCCTATGCGACATTAGGATCCTATCCAGACACTGGGACATTATAGTGGCACTGGGCTCTTATACAGACCCTCGGACTCCATGCAGACACTGGGACTGTATACAGACAGTGGGACCCTATACAGACACTCGGACTCCATGCAGACAGTGGGACCGTATACAGACTGTGGGGCCTCCTACAGACTCTGGGCCCCAAACAGATAATGGGACCCTATACAGGCACTGGGACCCTATACAGGAACTGGGATCCTATTCAGAAACTGGGACCCTATTCAGAAACCGGGAGCCAATTCAGAAATGGGGACCCTCAACAGGCACTGGGACCGTATACAGCCACGGGGACCCTATAAAGGCACTGGGACTGTATAAAGGCACTGGGACCGTATAAAGGCACTGGCACTGTATACAGACTGTGGGACCTCCTACAGCTTTTGGGACCCCAAACAGTTACTGGGACACTATATAGGCACTGGGATCCTATACAGGCACTGGCACCCTCCACAGGCACTGTTGCCCTACACAGGCAGTGGCACCCTACACAGAACTCATACAGACACTGGGACCCCATACAGACACTGGGACCCCGTACAGGCAGTGGGACCCCGTACAGACACTGGGACCCCGTACAGACACTGGGACCCCGTACAGACACTGGGACCCCATACAGAATGTCGGACCTCTATACAGACAATGGGACCGTATACAGGCACTGGGACCCTATTCAGACTGTTGGACCCCATACAGCCAGGGGTATCCACATCCAGACAGTGGGATCCCCATACAGGCACTGGGACCCTATACAGGCACTGGAACCCCATACAGACGCTGGGACCCTATACAGACACTGGGACCCTATTCAGACTGTTGGAGTCCATACACATACCCATACCCCATACAGACACTTGCACCCCATAAAGGCACTGGGACCCTATTCAGATTGTTGGACCCCATACAGACACTGCGACCCTATACAGACACTGGGACCCTATTCAGACTGTTTGACCCCATACAGACACTGGGAGCCCATACAGACACTGGGAGCCCATACAGACACTGGGATGCCATACAGTCACTGGGACCCCATTAAGTCACTGGGACCCTATAAAGGCACTGGGACCCAACACAGAATGTGGGACCTCATCCAACGTCTTGGACTACAAACAGACACTGGGACCCAGTACAGACACTGGGTCCCGATACAGACAATGGGACCCTCTACAGGCACTGGGTTCCTTTATAGACACAGGGACCCTACACAGGCATGGGACCCCATACAGGCACTAGGACCCTATAAAGGCACAGGGACCCTATTCAGACTGTTATATACCATACAGACACTGGGACCCAATATAGACACTGGGCCCTGTGCAGACATTGGGTCTCTATGCAGACATTGGGGCACTATGCAGACACTGGGACCCTATAGTGGCACTGGGGCCTTATACAGACCCTCGGACTCCATGCAGACGCTGGGACACTATACTGACAGTGGGACCCTATACAGACACTCGGACTCCATGCAGACACTGGGACCGTATACAGACAATGGGACCCAATACAGACTGTGGGACCTCCTACAGGCACTGGGACCCCATATAGACGCTGGGACCCCATATAGACGCTGGGACACCATACAGACACTGTGACCCTATACAGACACTGAGACCTTATTCAGGTCCAACCTTATGGTTGGACCCCAAACAGGCACTGGGACCCCATACAGGCACTGGGGCCCCATTCAGACACTGGGACCCGATTAAGTAACTGGGACCCTATACAGGCACTGGAACCACATACAGACACTTGGAAGCTATACAGACAATGGGACCCGAGACACTGGGACATGATACAGACTATCGGTCCCCATACAGACACTGGGACCCTATACAGACACTGGGACCCCATACAGACACTTGGACCTCGTACAGACACTGGGATCCCATACAGAATGTCGGACCTCTATACAGACAATGGGACCGTATACAGGCACTGGGACCCTATTCAGACTGTTGGAAGTCATACAGACAGTGGTGACCCCATCTGGACATTGGGATCCCCATACAGACACTTGGAACCTATACAGACACTGGGACCCGAGACACTGGGACACCATACAGACTATCGGACCCCATACAGAAACTGGGACCCTATACAGACACAGGGATCCTATTCAGACTGTTGGACTCCATATACATACTCGTACCCCATACAGACACTTGCAGCCCATAAAGGCACTGGGACCCTATTCAGATTGTTGGACCCCATACAGACACTGCAACCCTATACAGACACTGTGACCCTATTCAGACTGTTGGACCCTATACAGACACTGGGAGCCCATACAGACACTGGGAGCCCATACAGACACTGGGAGCCCATACAGACACTGGGACCCCATAAAGACACTGGGACCCCATACAGACTGTCAGACCCCTTTCCAGACAATGGGTCCGAATACAGGCACTGGGAACCCATACAGGCACTGGGACCCCATACAGACACTGGGACCCCATACAGACACTGGGACCACATACGGACACGAGGACCCCATACAGACACTGGGACCCTATAAAGGAACTTGGACACGATAAAGACACTGGGACCCAATAAAGGCATTGGGACCCGATAAAGGCACTGGGACACGATAAAGGCACTGGGACACGATAAAGGCAATGGGACACGATAAAGGCAATGGGACCTCCTACAGACTCTGGGGACCCAAACAGTCACTGGGACCCTACACAGACACTGGAACCCTATACGGGCACTGGGACCCTATGCAGACACTAGGACCATATACAGACACTGGGACCCGACACAGACACCGCGACCCTACAAAGGCACTGAGACCCTACACAAACACTGGGACCCCATACAATCAGACTCTATTCTAACTCTGCGAACCGATTTCGACACTGGGACCCCATACAGACACTGGGACCCCATAAAGGCACTGGGACCCATACAGTCACTGCAACCCTATACAGTCACTGGGATCCTATAAAGGCACTGGGACCCGACACAGAATGTGGGACCTCATACAAAGACTTGGACCCCAAACAGACACTGGGACCCAGTAAAGATACTGGGACCGTATACAGCCACTGGGACCCTATAAAGGCACTGGGACTGTATAAAGGCACTGGGACCATATAAAGGCACTGGCACTGAATACAGACTGTGGGACCTCCTACAGATTTTGGGAACCCAAACAGTCACTGGGACACTGTATAGGCACTGGGATCCTATACAGGCACTGGCGCCCTCCACAGGCACTGTTGCCCTACACAGGCAGTGGCACCCTACACAGAACTCATACAGACACTGGGACCCCATACAGACACTGAGACCCCGTACAGACACTGGTACCCCATACAGAATGTCGGACCTCTATACAGACAATTGGACCGTATACAGGCACTGGGACCCTATTCAGACTGTTGGACCCCATACAGACAGGGGTATCCACATCCAGACAGTGGGATCCCTATACAGGCACTGGAACCCCATACAGACACTTGGAACCTATACAGACACTGGGACCTGAGACACTGGGACACGATACAGACTATCGGTCCCCATACAGACACTGGGACCCTATACAGGCACTGGAACCCTATACAGACACTGGGACATTATTCAGACTGTTGGACTCAATACACATACACGAACCCCATGCAGACACATGCTACCCATAAAGGCACTGCGACCCTATTCAGACTGTTGGACCCCATACAGACACTGCGACCCTATATAGACACTGGGATCTTATTCAGACTGTTGGACCCCATACAGGCACTGGGACCCCATACAGGCACTGGCAACCCATACAGGCACTGGGACCCCATACAGACACTGGGATGCCATACAGTCACTGGGACCCCATTAAGTCACCTGGACCCGATTCAGACACTGGGACCCCATACAGACACTGGGACCCTATAAAGGAACGGGGACACGATACAGACACTGGGACCCAATAAAGGCACTGGGACACGATACAGACTCTGGGGCCACATACATACATTCGAGCTGCATACAGACACTGGGATCGTATAAAGACACTGGGACCCTCTACAGGCACTGCGACCCCATACAGGCACTGTGACCCCATACAGACACTGGGACCCCATACAGACATGGGACCCGATACAGACACGAGGACCCCATACAGACACGAGGACCCCATACAGACACTGGGACCCAATAAAGGCATTGGGACCCGATAAAGGCACTGGGACACGATACAGGCACTGGGCCCCAATAAAGGCACTGGGACACGATAAAGGCACTGGGACACGATAAAGGCACTGGGACCTCCTACAGACTCTGGGAACCCAAACAGTCACTGGGACCCTACACAGACACTGGAACCCTATACGGGCACTGGGACCCTATGCAGACACTAGGACCATATACAGACATTGGGACGCTACACAGACACCGCGACCCTACAAAGGCACTGAGACCCTCCACAAACACTGGGACCCCATACAGACAATCAGACTCTATTCTAACACTGCGAACCGATTTCGACACTGGAACCCCATACAGACACTGGGACCCCATAAAGGCACTGGGACCCATACAGTCAGTGCGACCCTATACAGTCACTGCGACCCTATACAGTCATTGCGACCCTATACAGTCACTGGGACCCTATAAAGGCACTGGGACCCGACACAGAATTTGGGACCTCATACAAAGTCTTGGATCCCAAACAGACACTGGGACCCAGTAAAGATACTGGGACCGTATACAGCTACTGGGAACCTATAAAGGCACTGGGACTGTATAAAGGCACTGGGACCATATAAAGGCACTGGCACTGAATACAGACTGTGGGACCTCCTACAGATTTTGGGAACCCAAACAGTCACTGGGACACTGTATAGGCACTGGGATCCTATACAGGCACTGGCGCCCTCCACAGGCACTTTTGCCCTATACAGGCAGTGGCACCCTACACAGAACTCATACAGACACTGGGACCCCATACAGACACTGGTATCCCGTACAGACATTGGTATCCCATACAGAATGTCGGACCTCTATTCAGACAATTGGACCGTATACAGGCACTGGGACCCTATTCAGACTGTTGGATGCCATACAGACAGGGGTATCCACATCCAGACAGTGGGATCCCTATACAGGCACTGGAACCCTATACAGACACTTGGAACCTATACAGACACTGCGACCCGAGACACTGGGACACGATACAGACTATCGGTCCCCATACAGACACTGGGACCCTATACAGGCACTGGGACCCTATTCAGACTGTTGGACTCCATACACATACACGAACCCCATGCAGACACATGCACCCCATAAAGGCACTGAGACCCTATTCAGACTGTTGGACCCCATACAGGCACTGGGATCCCATACAGACACTGGGATGCCATACAGTCACTGGGACCCCATTAAGTCACCTGGACCCGATACAGTCACTGGGACCCCAGACAGACACTGGGACCCCATACAGACACTGGGACCCTATAAAGGCACTGGGACACGATACAGACTCTGGGGCCACATACATACATTCGAGCTGCATACAGACACTGGGATCGTATACAGACACTGGGACCCTCTACAGGCACTGGGACCCTATACAGGCACTGTGACCCCATACAGACAATGGGACCCCATACAGACACTGTGACCCCATACAGACACGAGGACCCCATACAGACACTGGGACCCTATAAAGGAACTTGGACACGATACAGCCACTGGGACCCAATAAAGGCATTGGGACCCGATAAAGGCACTGGGACACAATAAAGGCACTGGGACACGATAAAGGCACTGGGACACGATAAAGGCACTGGGACCTCCTACAGATTCTGGGGACCCAAACAGTCACTGAGACCCTACACAAACACTGGGGCCCCATACAGACAATCAGACTCTATTCTAACACTGCGAACCGATTTCGACACTGGGACCCCATACAGACACTGGGACCCCATAAAGGCACTGGGACCCATACAGTCACTGCGAACCTATACAGTCACTGCGACCCTATACAGTCACTGGGACCCTATACAGTCACTGCGACCCTATACAGTCACTGCGACCCTATACAGTCACTGGGACCCTATACAGGCACTGGGACCCTATACAGGCACTGGGACCCGACACAGAATGTGGGACCTCATACAAAGTCTTGGACCCCAAACAGACACTGGGACCCAGTAAAGATACTGGGACCCGATACAGGCACTGGGACCGTATACAGCCACTGGGACCCTATAAAGGCACTGGGACTGTATAAAGGCACTGGGACCGTATAAAGGCACTGGCACTGAATACAGACTGTGGGACCTCCTACAGATTTTGGGAACCCAAACAGTCACTGGGACACTGTATAGGCACTGGGATCCTATACAGGCACTGGCACCCTCCACAGGCACTGTTGCCCTACACAGGCAGTGGCACCCTAGACAGAACTCATACAGACACTGGGACCCCGTACAGACACTGGGACCCCATACAGAATGTCGGACCTCTATACAGACAATAGGACCGTATACAGGCACTGGGACCCTATTCAGACTGTTGGACCCCATACAGACAGGGGTATCCACATCCAGACAGTGGGATCCCCATACATGCACTGGGACCCTATACAGGCACTGGAACCCGATACAGACTATCGGTCCCCATACAGAAACTGGGACCCTATACAGGCACTGGGACCCTATACAGACACTGGGACCCTATTCAGAATGTTGGACTCCATACACATACACGTACCCATACAGACACTTGCACCCAATAAAGGCACTGGGACCCTATTCAGATTGTTGGACCCCATACAGACACTGCGACCCTATACAGACTCTGGGACCCTTTTCAGACTGTTTGACCCCATACAGACACTGGGAGCTCATACAGACACTGGGAGCCCATACAGACACTGGGACCCCATACAGACACTGGGATGCCATACAGTCACTGGGACCCTATAAAGGCACTGGGACCCAACACAGAATGTGGGACCTCATCCAACGTCTTGGACCACAAACAGACACTGGGACCCAGTACAGACACTGGGTCCCGATACAGACAATGGGACCCTCTACAGGCACTGGGTTCCTTTATAGACACAGGGACCCTACACAGGCATGGGACTCCATACAGGCACTAGGACCCTATACAGGCACTGGGACCCTATTCAGACTGTTATATACCATACAGACACTGGGACCCCATATAGACACTGGGACCCTATGCAGACATTGGGTCCCTATGCAGACATTGGGACACTATGCAGACACTGGGAACCTATAGTGGCACTGGGGCCTTATACAGACCCTCGGACTCCATGCAGATGCTGGGACCCTATACAGACAGTGGGACCCTATACAGACACTCGGACTCCATGCAGACACTGGGACCGTATACAGACAATGGGACCCAATACAGACTGTGGGACCTCCTACAGACTCTGGGACCTCAAACAGACACTGGGACCCTATAGAGGCACTGGGACCCTATACAGGCACTGGGACCGTATAAAGGCACTGGGAATGAATACAGACTGTGGGGCCTTCTACAGCATCTGGGAACCCAAACAGTCACTGGGATACTATATAGGCACTGGGATCCTACACAGGCACTGGCTCCCTACACAGGCACTGGCACCCTTCAAAAGCACTGGCGCCCTTCACAGGCACTGGCGCCCTACACAGACTGTTAGACCTCATACAGACACTGGGAACTCGTACAGACACTGGGACCCCATACAGACACTGGGACCCCATACAGACACTGGGACCCCATATAGACACTGGGACTCCATAGAGACACTGGTACCCAATACAGACACTGGGACCCCATACAGACTGTCTGACTTCTATACAGACAATAGGACCGTATACAGGCACTGGGACCCTGTTTGGACAGTTGGACCCCATCCAGACAGTGGGATCCCCATCCAGACAGTGGGATCCGCATACAGACAGTGGGACCCTATACAGGCACTGGAACCACATACAGACACTTGGAACCTATACAGATACTGGGACCCGAGACACTGGGACATGATACAGAGTATCGGACCCCATACAGACTCTGGGGCCCTATACAGGCACTGGGACCCTATACAGACACTGGGATCCACTTCAGACTGTTGGACTCCATACACATACTAACACCCCATGCAGATACATGCACCCCATAAAAGCACTGGGACCGTATTCAGACTGTTGGGCCCCATACAGACACTGGGAGCCCATACAGACACTGGGGGCCCATACAGGACTGGATGTCCATACACACTGGGACCCCATACAGACACTGGGACCCCATACATACTGTCAGACATCTATACAGACAATGGGACCGTATACAGGCACTGGGACCCTATTTGGACTGTTGGATCCCATCCAGACAGTGGGATCCCCATCCAGGCACTGGGTCCCCATCCAGGCACTGGGTCCCCATACAGGCACTGGGTCCCCATACAGGCACTGGGACCCCATACAGGCACTGGGACCCCATACAGGCACTGGGGCCCCATTCAGACACAGGGACCCCATTCAGACACAGGGGCCCCATTAAGTCACTGGGACCCTATACAGGCACTGGAACCACATACAGACACTTGGAACCTATACAGACACTGGGACCCGAGACACTGGGACACGATACAGACTATCGGACCCCATACAGACACTGGGAGCCCATACAGACACTGGGGGCCCATACAGGCACTGGGACTCCATAGAGACACTGGTACCCCATACAGACACTGGGAGTCCATACAGACTCTGGGACCTCATACAGATGCTGGGACCCCATATAGATGCTAGGGCCCCATATAGATGCTGGGACCCCATACAGACACTGCGACCCCATACAGACACTGCGACCCTATACAGACACTGAGACCTTATTCAGGCTGTTGGACCCCAAACAGGCACTGGGTCCCCATACAGGCACTGGGACCCCATACAGGCACTGGGACCCCAAACAGACACTGGGACCCCATTAAGTCACTGGGAGCCTATACAGGCACTGGAACCACATACAGACACTTGGAACCTATACAGACACTGGGACCCGAGACACTGGGACACAATACAGACAATCGGACCCCATACAGACACTGGGGCCCTATACAGGCACTGGAACCCTATACAGACACTGGGATCCACTTCTGACTGTTGAACTACATACACATACTCGAACCCCATGCAGACACATGCACCCCATAAAGGCACTGGGACCGTATTCAGACTGTTGGGCCCCATACATACACTGGGTGCCCATGCAGACACTGGGGGCCCATACAGGCACTGGAAGTCCATACAGACATTGGGACCCTGCACATACACTGGGACCGCATACAGACACTGGGACCCCATACCGACTGTCAGACCTCTATACAGACAATGGGATCGTATACAGGCACTGGAACCCTATACAGACACTGGGATCCACTTCTGACTGTTGAACTACATACACATACTCAAACCCCATGCAGACACATGCACCCCATAAAGGCACTGGGACCGTATTCAGACTGTTCGGCCCCATACAGACACTGGGTGCCTATTTGGACTGTTGGACCCCATCCCCACAGTGGGATCCCCATCCAGACAGTGGGATCCCCATACAGGCACTGGGACCCTATACAGGCACTGGAACCCCATACAGACATTTGCAACCTGTACAGACATTGGGACCCAAGACACTGGGACACGATACAGACTATCAGACCCCATACAGACACTGGGACCCTCTACAGGCACTGGGACCCTATACAGACATTGGGATCCTATTCAAACAGTTGGACTCCATACACATACTCGAACCCTATGCAGGCACATGCAGCCCATACAGACACTGTGACCCTATACAGACACTGGGACTTTATTCAGACTGTTGGACCCCATACAGGCACTGAGACCCCATACTGGCACTGGGTCCCCATACAGGCACTGTGACCCCATTCAGGCACTGGGACCCCATTCAGGCACTTGGACCCCATTAAGTCACTGGGACCCCATTAAGTCACTGGGACCCCATTAAGTCACTGGGACCCCATACAGACACTGGGACCCCATAAAGACACTGACACCTTATAAAGGAACTGGGACACGATACAGACACTGGGACCCAATAAAGGCACTGGGACACGATACAGACTGTGGGGCCCCATACAGACATTCGAGCTGCATACAGACACTGGGACCGTATACAGACACTGGAATCCTCTACAGGCACTGGGATCCCATACAGGCACTGGGATGGCATACAGGCACTGGGATCCCATACAAACACTGGGACCCCATACAGACACGTGAACCCCGATGCAGACTTTGGAACCCTATGCAGACAGTGGGACCCTATGCAGACAGTGGGATACTAAGCAGACAGTGGGACACTAAGCAGACTGTGGGACCCTATTCAAACACGGGGGCCTATTCAGATTGTTGGACCCTATACAGACACCACGACCCTATACACACACTGTGACCCTATTCAGACTGTTGGACTCCATACAGACACTGGGACCACATAGAGACACTGGGACCACATACAGACTGTCGGACCTCTATACAGACAATGGCACTGTATACAGGCACTGGGACCCTGTTCAGACTGTTGGACCCCATACAGACAGTGGTATCCCCCTACAGGCACTGGGACCATATACAGGCACTGGAACCCCATACAGACACTATGCAGACACTGGGAACCGAGACACTGTGACACGATACAGACCTTCGGACCCCATACAGACACTGGGACCCTATGCAGGTACTGGGATCCTATTCAGACTGTTGGACTCCATACACATACTCGAACCCCATGCAGACACATGTACCCCATAGAGACACTGGGAGCCCATACAGACACTGGGACCCCATAGAGATACTGGGACCCCATAGAGACACTGGGAACACATAGAGACACTGGGAACACATAGAGACACTGGGACCAGATACAGACTGTCGGACCTCTGTACAGACAATGGCACCGTATACAGTCACTGGGACGCTATTCAGACTGTTGGACCCCATACAGACAGTAGGATCCCCCTAGAGGCACTGGGACCATATACAGGCATAGATCCCCATACAGACACTTAGGAACTATGCAGACACTGGGAACGGAGACACTGTGACACGATACAGACCATCGGACCCCATATAGACACTGGGACCCTATGCAGGCACTGGGACCCTATGGAGGTATTGGGATCCTATTCAGACTGTTGGATTCCATACACATACTCGAACCCCATGCAGACACATGCACCCCATACAGGCACTGGGATCCCATACAGGCACTGGGACCCCATACAGGCACTGGGACCCCATACAGACACTGGGAAACAATACAGACCGTCGGACCTCTATACAGACAATGGGACCGTAAACAGGCACTGGGAAACTATTCAGACTGTTGGACCCTATACAGATGGTGGGATCCACATCCAGACAGTGGGATCCCCATACAGGCACTGGGACCCTATACAGACACTTGGAACCTGTACAGACATTGGGACCCGAGACACTGGGACACGATACAGACTATCGGACCCCATACAGACACTGGGACCCTATACAGGCACTGGGACCCTATTCAGACACTGGGACCCCATACAGACACAGGGACCCCATACAGTCACTGGGACCCCTTACAGACACTGGGACCCCATACAGACACTGGGACCCTATAAAGGAACTGGGACACGCTACAGGCACTGGGACCCAATAAGGCACTGGAACATGATGCAGAATGTGGGGCCCTGCACAGACATTCAAGCTGCATACAGACACTGGGAACCTCTACAAGCACTTGGACCCTATACAAACGCTGTGACCCGACACAGATACTGGGACCCCATACTGGCACTTGGACCCCATACTTGCAAAGGGATCCCATACAAATACTGGGACCCCATATAAACACTGGGACCCACTGCAGGCACTGGGAAACTCTGCAGGCACTGAGACCCTATGCAGGCACTGGGACCCCCTGCAGGCATTGGGACCCCATGCAGGCACTGGGACCCCATGCAGGCACTGGGATCCCAGACAGGCACTGGGATCCCAGACAGGCACTGGGATCCCAGACAGGCACTGGGACCCCATACAAACACTGGGAACCATTTTTGACATTGGGACCCCATAAAGACACTGGGACCCTATGCAGACATTGGGACCCTATGCAGACACTGGGACCCTATAATGACACGGGGGCCTTATACAGATCCTAGACTCCATGCAGACGCTGGGAATCTATGCAGATATTGGGACCCTATGCAGACATTGGGACCCAATAGTGGCAATGGGGCCTTATACAGACCTTCGGACTCCATGCAGACGCTGGGACCCAATACAGACAGTGCGATCCTATACAGACACCGGGACACCATGCAGACACTGGGACCGTATACAGACAATGGGACTCAATACAGACTGTGGGACCTCATACAGACTCTGGGACCACAAACAGACACTGGGACCCTATTCAGAAACTGGGACCCTCAACAGGCACTGGGACCGTATAAAAACACTGGGACCCTATAAAGGCACTGGGACCGTATAAAGGCACTGGGACCGTATAAAGGCACTGGGACATATACAGACTGTGGGACCTCCTACAGCCTTTGGGACACCAAACAGTCACTGGGACACTATATAGGCACTGGGATCCTACACAGGCATTGGCGTCCTACACAGGCACTGGCGCCCTATACAGGCAATGGCGGCCTACACAGGCACGGGTGCCCTACACAGACTGTAAGACCTCATACAGACACTGGGAACTCATACAGACACTGGGACCCCAAACAGACACTGCGAGCCCATACAGAAACTGGGAGCCCATACAAATACTGGGAGTCCATACAGACACTGGGACCCCATACAGACTCTGGGACCCCATACAGGCACTGGGACCCCATACAGACTGTCGGACCTCTATACAGACAATGGGACCGTAAACAGGCACTGGGATACTATTCAGACTGTTGGACCCCATACAGACGGTGCGATCCACATCCAGACAGTGGGATCCCCATACAGGCACTGGGACCCTATACAGGCACTGGAACCCCATACAAGACACTTGGAACCTGTACAGACATTGGGACCCGAGACACTGGGACACGATACAGACTATCGGACCCCATACAGACACTGCGACCCTATACGGACACTGGGACCCTGTTCAGACTCTTGGACTCCATACAAGCACTGGGACCACATTCAGACACAGGGACCCCATACAGACACAGGGACCCCATACAGACACAGGGACCCCATACAGACACTGGGACCCCATACAGACACTGGGACCCCATACAGACACTGGGACCCCAAATAGTCACTGGGACCCCATACAAACACTGGGACCCCATACAGACACTGGGACCCTATAAAGGAACTGGGACACGCTACAGGCACTGGGACCCAATAAGGCACTGGGACACGATACAGAATGTGGGGCCCCGCACAGACATTCGAGCTGCATACAGACACTGGGAACCTCTACAGGTACTGGGACCCTATACAAAGGCTGTGACCCGACACAGACACTGGGACCCCATACTGGCACTGGGACCTCATACTGGCAAAGGGATCACAGACAAACACTGGGACCCCATATAAACACTGGGACCCACTGCAGGCACTGGGAAACTCTGCAGGCACTGGGACCCTATGCAGGCACTGGGACCCCCTGCAGGCACTGGGACCCCCTGCAGGCACTGGGATCCCAGACAGGCACTGGGACCTCAGACAGGCACTGGGATCCCAGACAGGCACTGGGACCCCATACAAACACTGCGAACCATTTTTGACACTGGGACCCCATAAAGACACTGGGACCCTATGCAGACATTGGGACCCTATGCAGACACTGGGACCCTATAGTGGCACTGGGGCCTTATACAGATCCTAGACTCCATGCAGACGCTGGGACTCTATGCAGATATTGGGACCCTATGCAGACATTGGGACCCAATAGTGGCAATGGAGCCTTATACAGACCTTCGGACTCCATACAGACTCTGGGACCACAAACAGACACTGGGACCCTATTCAGAAACTGGGCCCCTCAACAGGCACTGGGACCGTATGAAAACACTGGGACCCCATAAAGGCACTGGGACCCAATACAGACTGTGAGACCTCCTACAGCCTCTGGGACCCCAAACAGTCACTGGGACACTATATAGGCACTGCGAACCTACACAGGCACTGGCACCCTACATAGGCATTGGCGCCCTATACAGACTGTTAGACCTAATACAGACACTGGGACCCCATACAGACTGTCAGACTTCTATACAGACAATGGGATTGTATACAGGCACTGGGACCCTATTTGGACAGTTGGACCCCATCCAGACAGTGGGATCCCCATCCAGACAGTGGGATCCCCATCCAGACAGTGGGATCCCCATACAGGCACTGGGACCTTATACAGGCACTGGGACCCCATATAGACACTTGGAACCTACACTGACACTGGGACCCGATACACTTGGACACAATACAGACCATCGGACCCCATACAGACACTGGGAACCCACACAGGCACTGGGACCCTATACTGACTGTTGGACTCCATACACATACTCGAACCCCATGCAGTCACATGCACCCCATAAAGGCACTGGGACCTTATTCAGTTTGTTGGAAGCCATACAGACACTGCGACCCTGTACGGACACTGAGACCTTATTCAGACTGTTGGACCCCATACAGGCACTGGGACCCCATACAGGCACTGGGTCCCCATACAGGCACTGGGACCCCATTCAGACAATGGGACCCCATAAAGGAACTGGGACACGATACGGACACTGGGACCCAATAAAGGCACTTGGACACGATACAGACTGTGGGGCCCCATACAGACATTCAAGCTGCATACAGACACTGGGATCCTCTACAGGCACTGGGACCCCATACAGGCACTGGGATCCCATACAGGCACTGGGATCCCATACAGGCACTGGGATCCCATACAGGCACTGGGACCCCATACAAGCACTGGGACCCCATACAGACACGTGAATCCCAATGCAGACAGTGGGACCCTCTGCAGACAGTGCGACACTAAGCAGTCAGTGGGACCCTATTCAAACATGGGGGCCCTATAGAGGCACTGGGGCTTTATAAAGACCCTCGGACTCCATACATAAACTGGGAGCCCATACAGACACTGGGACACCATACAGACACCGGGACCCCATACAGACTGTCGGACCTCTATACAGACACTGGGACCCTATTCAGAATGTTGGACCCCATACAGACAGTGGGATCCACATCCAGACAGTGGGATCCCCATACAGGCACTGGAACCCCATACATAGACTTGGAACCTATACAGACACTGGGACCCGAGGCACTGGGACACAATACAGACTATTGGACCCCATACAGACACTGGGACCCTATACAGGCACTGGGTCCCTATACAGACACTGGGATCCTATATAGACACTGGGATCCCATTTAGACTGTTGGACATCATACACATACTCGAACCCCATGGAGTCACATGCACCCCATAAAGGCACTAGGACCCTATTCAGACTGTTGGACCCCATACAGACACTGGGAGCCCATACAGACACTGGGAGTCCATACAGACTCTGGGACACCATACAGTCGCTGGGACCCCATACCGACGCTGGGACCCCATACAGACACTGGGACCCCAAACAGACTGTCGGACCTCTGTACAGACAATGGGACCCTTTTCAGACTGTTGGACACCTGACAGACACTCGGATCCCCATGCAGACACATGCACCCCATACAGGCACTGGAACCCCATACAGGCACTGGGATCCCATACAGGCACAGGGACCCCATACAGACACGTGAAACCCTATGCAGACATTGGAACGCTATGCAGACGGTGGGACCCTATAGAGGCACAGGGGCCTTATAATGATCCTTGGACTCCATGCAAACACTGGGACCCTGTACAGACATGGGGACCCTGTTCAGACACTGGGACACTGTTCAGACACTGGGACACTGTTCAGACACTGGAACCCTGTACAGACACTGGGACCCTGTACAGACACACAGACTCCATGCAGACACTGGGACCATATACAGACACTGGGACCGTATACAGACAATGGGACCCTCTAAAGACCCTGGGGCCCAATACAGACTGTGGGATCTCCGACAGACCCTGGGACCCCAAAGAGACATTGCGACGCAATACAGGCGTTGGGACGCTATACGGGCACTGGTACACTATGCAGGCACTGGAACGCTATGCGGGCACTGGAACGCTATGCGGGCACTGGAACGCTATGCGGGCACTGGGACCCTATGCAGACACTGGGACCCTATAAAGGCACTGGGACACAACACAGTCTGTGGGACATCCTACAGACTCTGGGGACCCAAACAGTCACTGGGACCCTTCACAGAAACTGGAACCCTATATGGGCACTGGGACCCTATGCAGACACTAGGACCATATACAGAAACTGCGACCCTGCACAGACACTGCGACCCTACAAAGGCACTGAGACCCTACACAGACACTGGGGCCCCATACAGACGATCGGACTCTATACTAACACTGCGAACCAATTTGGACACTGGGACCCCATGCAGACATTGGGACTCCATAAAGGCACTGGGACCCATACAGTCACTGGGACACTATACAGTCACTGGGACGCTATAAAGGTACTGGGACCCTATAAAGGCACTGGGACCCAACACATAATGTGGGACAACATACAAAGTCTTGGACCCCAAACAGACACTGGGACCTGATACAGACAATGGGACCCTCTGCAGGCACTGGGATCCTTTACAGACACAGGGACACTACACAGGCATGGGACCCTATACAGGCATGGGACCCTATGCAGGCACTGGGACCTTTTTCAGACTGTTGTACACCGTACAGACACTGGGACCCCATACACACACTGGGAAACCATACAGACACTGAGACCCTATACAGGCACTGGGACCCTATACAGGCACTGGGATCCTATACAGACACTGGGATCCTATTTAGACTTAAAAACAAAAAAACTGCGGATGCTGGAAATCCAAAACAAAAACAGAATTACCTGGAAAAACTCAGCAGGTCTGGCAGCATCGGCGGAGAAGAAAAGAGTTGACGTTTCGAGTCCTCATGACCCTTCGACAGAACTTGCGTTCGAGTCCAAGATCAACTCTTTCTTGGACTCGAACGCAAGTTCTGTCGAAGGGTCATGAGGACTCGAAACGTCAACTCTTTTCTTCTCCGCCGATGCTGCCAGACCTGCTGAGTTTTTCCAGGTAATTCTGTTTTTGTTTCCTATTTAGACTGTTGGACTCCATATACATACTCGAACCCCATGCATTCACATGCACACCATAAAGGCACTAGGACTTATTCAGGCTGTTGGACCCCATACAGACACTGGGAACCTTTGCAGACATTGGGACCCTATGCAGACACTGAGACTCTATAGTGGCACTGGGGCCATATACAGACCCTCAGACTCCATGAAGACGCTGGGACCCAATACAGACTGTGGGATCTTATACAGACACTTGGACTCCATGCAGACACTGGTACCGTATACAGACAATGGGACTCAATACAGACTGTGGGACCTCCTACAGACTCTGGGACCCCAAACAGACACTGGGACCCTAGTCAGAAACTGGGACCCTAATCCGAAACTGGGACCCTATTCAGAAACTGGGACCCTCAACAGGCACTGGGACCGTATACAGACACTGGGACCTATAAAGGCACTGGAACCGTATAAAGGCACTGGGACCAAATACAGACTGTGGGACCTCCTACAGCCTCTGGGACACCAAACAGTCACTGGGACACTATATAGGCACTGGGATCCTACACAGGCACTGGCGCCCTACACAGACACTGGCGGCCTATACAGACTGTTAGACCTCATACAGACACTGGGAACTCATACAGACACTGGTACGCCAAACCGACACTAGGACCCGAAACAGACACTGGGAACCCATACAGACACTGGGAGCCCATACAGACACTGAGAGCCCATACAGACACTGGGAGACCATACAGACACTGGGAGTCCATACAGACACTGGGAGTCCATACAGGCACTGTGACCCAATACAGACACTGGGACGCCATACAGACTGTCGGACCTCTATACAGACAATGGGACCGTATACAGGCACTGGGATACTATTCAGACTGTTGGACCCCATACAGAAAGTGGGATCCCCATCCAGACAGTGGGATCCCCATACAGGCACTGGGACGATATACAGGCTCTGAAACCCCATACAGACACTTGGAACCTATACAGACATTGGGACCCGAGACACTGGGACACGATACAGACACTGGGACCCCATACAGACACTGGGACCCTATACAGGCACTGGGACCCTATTCAGACTGTTGGACTCCATACACATACTCGAACCCCATGCAGACACTTGAACCCCATAAAGGAACTGGGACCCTATTCTGACTGTTTGACCCTATTCAGACACTGCGACCCTATACAGACACTGGGACCCTATTCAGACTGTTGGACCCCATACAGGCACTGGGACCCCATACAGGCACTGGGACCCCATACAGACACAGGGACCCCATACAGACACAGGGACCCCATACAGTCACTGGGACCCCATACAGACACTGGGACCCCATACAGACACTGGGAACCCATACAGACACTGGAACCCCATACAGACACTGGGAACCATTTTTGACACTGGTACCCTATGCAGACACTGGGACCCTATGCAGACAATGGCACCATCTGAAGGCACAAGGACCCAACACAGACTGAGGGACCCCCTACAGACTCTGGGAACCCACACAGACACTGGGACCCTACACAGACACTGGAACCTTATATAAGGGCACTGGGACCCTATGCAGACACTGGGGCCCCATAAAGCCACTAGGGCCCCATACAGCCACCTGGAATCTATATTAACACCGGGAACCGGTTTCGACATTTGGACCCCAAACGGACACTGGGACCCCATAAAGGCACTGAGATCCTTTACAGTCACTGGGATCCTATCCAGTCACTGGGATCCTATCCAGACACTGGGATCCTATCCAGACACTGGGACCCTATAAAGGCACTGGGACCAGACACAGAATGTGGGACCTTATACAGTGTCTTGGACCCCAAACAGACACTGGGACCAGTAGAAACACTGGGACCCAATACAGGCACTGAGACCCTATTCAGACTGTTGTACACCATACAGACACTGGGACCCCATATAGACACTGGGACCCTATACAGACATTGGGAACCTATGCCGACACTGGGACCCTATAGTGGCATTGGGGCCTTATACAGACTCTTGGACTCCATGCAGACACTGGGACTTTATGCAGATATTGGGACCCTATGCAGACATTGGGACCCCATGCAGACATTGGGACCCCATGCAGACATTGGGACCCCATGCAGACACTGGGACCCCATGCAGACACTGGGACCCTATAGTGGCACTGAGGCCTTATACATACCCTCAGACTCCATGCAGACACTGGGACCGTATACAGACAATGGGACCCAATACAGACTGTGGGACCTCCTAAAGACTCTGGGACCTCAAACAGACACTGGGACCCTATACAGGCACTGGGACCCTATACAGGCACTGGGCCCTATACAGGCACTAGGACCCTATTCATAAAATGGGACCCCCAACAGGCACTAGGACCGTATACAGGCACTGGGACCCTATAAAGGCACTGGGACCCTATAAAGGCACTGGGACCCAATACAGACTGTGGGACCTCCTACAGCCTCTGGGACCTATACAGGCACTGGAACCCCATACAGACACTTGGAACCTCTACACACATACTTGGACTCCACACACATACATGAACCCCATGCAGACAAATGCACCCCATAAAGGCACTGGGACCGTATTCAGACTGTTGGGCCCCATACAGACACTGGGAGCCCATACAGACACTGGGGGCCCATACAGGCACTGGGAGTCCATACAGACATTGGGACCCCATACAGACACCGGGACCCCATACAGACTGTTGGACCTCTATACAGACAATGGGACCGTACACAGGCACTGGGATACTATTCAGACTGTTGGATCCCATACAGACAGTGGGATCCGCATCCAGACAATGGGATCCCCATACAGGCACTGGGACCCTATACAGGCACTGACACCCAATACAGACACTTGGAACCTATACAGACATTGGGACCTGAGACACTGGGACACGATACATACTATCAGACCCAATACAGACACTGGGACCCTATACAGGCACTGGGACCCTATACAGGCACTGGGACCCTATACAGGCACTGGGACCCTATACAGGCACTGGGACCCTATTCAGACTGTTGGACTCCATACACATACTCGAACCCCATGCAGACACTTGAACCCCATAAAGGCACTGGGACCCTATTCAGACTGTTGGACCCCATTCAGACACTGTGACCCTATACAGACACAGGGATCCTATTCAGACTGTTGGACCCCATACAGGCACTTGGACCCCATACAGGCACTGAGACCCCATACAGACACAGGGACCCCATACAGACACAGGGACGCCATACAGACACAGGGACCCCATACAGTCACTGGGACTCTATACAGACACTGGGACCCCAAATAGACACTGGGACCCCATACAGACACAGGGACCCATACCGACACTGGGACCATATAAAGGAACTGGAACACGATACAGACCCTGGGACCCAATAAGGCACTGGGACACGATACAGACTGTGGAGCCCCATACAGACATTCGAGCTGTATACAGACACTGGGACCCTATACAAATGCTGTGACCTGACACAGACACTGGGACCCCATACAGGCACGGGGACCCCATACTGGGACTGGGACCCCATCCAGGCAAAGGGATCCCATACAAACACTGGGACCCCATATAAAGACTGGGACCTACTGCAGACACTGGGAAACCCTGCAGGCATTGGGAAACTCTGCAGGCACTGTGACCCCATGCAGGCACTGGGAACCCCTGCAGGCACTGGGACCCCATACAGGCACTGGGACTCTATGCAGACACTGGGGCCCCATACAGCCACTAGGGCCCCATACAGCCACTTGGACTCTATAATAACACCGGGAACCGGTTTCGACACTGGGACCCCATACGGACACTGGGACCCCATAAAGGCACTGGGATCCTTTACAGTCACTGGGATCCTATCCAGTAACTGGGATCCTATCCAGTCACTGGGATACTATCTAGTCACTGGGATCCTATCCAGACCCTGGGACCCTATAAAGGCACTGGGATCCGACACAGAATGTGGGACCTCATACAGAGTCTTGGACCCCAAACAGACACTGGGACCAGTAGAGACACTGGGACCCTATTCAGACAGTTGGACCCCATACAGGCACTGGGACCCCATACAGGCACTGGGACCCCATACAGTCACAGGGACGCCATACAGTCACAGGGACGCCATACAGACACAGCGACCCTACAGACACTGGGACCCCATACAGACACTGGGACCCCATACAGGCACTGGGAGTCCATACAGACATAGGGACCCCATACAGACACCGGGACCCCATACAGACTGTTGGACCTCTATACAGACAATGGGACCGTACACAGGCACTGGGATACTATTCAGACTGTTGGATCCCATACAGACAGTGGGATCCGCATCCAGACAGTGGGATCCCCATACAGGCACTGGGACCCTATACAGGCACTGAAACCCCATACAGACACTTGGAACCTAAACAGACATTGGGACCCGAGACACTGGGACACGATACATACTATCAGACCCAATACAGACACTGGGACCCTATACAGGCACTGGGACCCTATACAGGCACTGGGACCCTATACAGGCACTGGGACCCTATTCAGACTGTTGGACTCCATACACATACTCGAACCCCATGCAGACACTTGAACCCCATAAAGGCACTGGGACCCTATTCAGACTGTTGGACCCCATTCAGACACTGCGACCCTATACAGACACTGGGATCCTATTCAGAGTGTTGGACCCAATACAGGCACTTGGACCCCATACAGGCACTGGGACCCCATACAGGTACAGGGACCCCATACAGACACAGGGACGCCATACAGACACGGGGACCCCATACAGTCACTGGGACCCCATACATGCACTGGGACCCCATACAGACACTGGGACCCCATACCGACACTGGGACCATATAAAGGAACTGGAACATGATACAGACCCTGGGACCCAATAAGGCACTGGGACACGATACAGACTGTGGGGCCCCATACAGACATTCGAGCTGTATACTGACACTGGGACCCTATACAAACGCTGTGACCCGACACAGACACTGGGACCCCATACAGGCAAAGGGATCCCATACAAATACTGGGACCCCATATAAAGATTGGGACCTACTGCAGACACTGGGAAACTCTGCAGGCACTGGGAAACTCTGCAGGCACTGAGACCCCATGCAGGCACTGAAAAGCCCTGCAGGCACTGGGACCCCATGCAGGCACTGGGACCCCATACAGGCACTGGGACCCTATGCAGACATTGGGGCCCCATACAGCCACTAGGGCCCCATACAGCCACTAGGGCCCCATACAGCCACTTGGACTCTATAATAACACCGGGAACCGGTTTCGACACTGGGACCCCAAACGGATACTGGGACCCCATAAAGGCACTGGGATCCTTTACAGTCACTGGGATCCTATCCAGTTAACTGGGATCCTATCCAGTCACTGGGATACTATCTAGTCACTGGGATCCTATCCAGGCCCTGGGACCCTATAAAGGCACTGGGATCCGACACAGAATGTGGGACCTCATACAGAGTCTTGGACCCCAAACAGACACTGGGACCAGTAGAGACACTGGGACCCTATTCAGACAGTTGGACCCCATACAGGCACTGGGACCCCATACAGGCACTGGGACCCCATACAGTCACAGGGACGCCATACAGTCACAGGGACGCCATACAGACACAGCGACCCCATACAGACACTGGGACCCCATACAGACACTGGGACCCCATACAGGCACTGGGAGTCCATACAGACATAGGGACCCCATACAGACACCGGGACCCCATATAGACTGTTGGACCTCTATACAGACAATGGGACCGTACACAGGCACTGGGATACTATTCAGACTGTTGGATCCCATACAGACAGTGGGATCCGCATCCAGACAGTGGGATCCCCATACAGGCACTGGGACCCTATACCTGTATGGGGTCCCAGTGCCTGTATGGGGTCCAAGTGCCTGTATTGGGTCCAACACTCTGAATAGGATCCCAGTGTCTGTATAGGGTCGCAGTGTCTGAATGGGGTCCAACAGTCTGAATAGGGTCCCAGTGCCTTTATGGGGTTCAAGTGTCTGCATGGGGTTCGAGTATGTGTATGGAGTCCAACAGTCTGAATAGGGTCCCAGTGCCTGTATAGGGTCCCAGTGCCTGTATAGGGTCCCAGTGTCTGTATTGGGTCTGATAACCCAATACAGACACTTGGAACCTAAACAGACATTGGGACCCGAGACACTGGGACACGATACATACTATCAGACCCAATACAGACACTGGAACCCTATACAGGCACTGGGACCCTATACAGGCACTGGGACCCTATTCAGACTGTTGGACTCCATACACATACTCGAACCCCATGCAGACACTTGAACCCCATAAAGGCACTGGGACCCTATTCAGACTGTTGGACCCCATTCAGACACTGCGACCCTATACAGACACTGGGATCCTATTCAGAGTGTTGGACCCAATACAGGCACTTGGACCCCATACAGGCACTGGGACCCCATACAGGTACAGGGACCCCATACAGACACGGGGACGCCATACAGACACGGGGACCCCATACAGTCACTGGGACCCCATACAGACACTGGGACCCCATACAGACACTGGGACCCCATACCGACACTGGGACCATATAAAGGAACTGGAACATGATACAGACCCTGGAACCCAATAAGGCACTGGGACACGATACAGACTGTGGGGCCCCATACAGACATTCGAGCTGTATACTGACACTGGGACCCTATACAAACGCTGTGACCCGACACAGACACTGGGACCCCATACAGGCACGGGGACCCCATACTGGCACTGGGACCCCATACAGGCAAAGGGATCCCATACAAACACTGGGACCCCATATAAAGATTGGGACCTACTGCAGACACTGGGAAACTCTGCAGGCACTGGGAAACTCTGCAGGCACTGAGACCCCATGCAGGCACTGAAAAGCCCTGCAGGCACTGGGACCCCATGCAGGCACTGGGACCCCATACAGGCACTGGGACCCTATGCAGACATTGGGGCCCCATACAGCCACTAGGGCCCCATACAGCCACTAGGGCCCCATACAGCCACTTGGAATCTATATTAACACCGGGAACCGGTTTCGACATTTGGACCCCAAACGGACACTGGGACCCCATAAAGGCACTGAGATCCTTTACAGTCACTGGGATCCTATCCAGTCACTGGGATCCTATCCAGACACTGGGATCCTATCCAGCCACTGGGACCCTATAAAGGCACTGGGACCAGACACAGAATGTGGGACCTTATACAGTGTCTTGGACCCCAAACAGACACTGGGACCAGTAGAGACACTGGGACCCAATACAGGCACTGAGACCCTATTCAGACTGTTGTACACCATACAGACACTGGGACCCCATATAGACACTGGGACCCTATACAGACATTGGGAACCTATGCCGACACTGGGACCCTATAGTGGCATTGGGGCCTTATACAGACTCTTGGACTCCATGCAGACACTGGGACTTTATGCAGATATTGGGACCCTATGCAGACATTGGGACCCCATGCAGACATTGGGACCCCATGCAGACATTGGGACCCCATGCAGACACTGGGACCCTATAGTGGCACTGAGGCCTTATACATACCCTCAGACTCCATGCAGACACTGGGACCGTATACAGACAATGGGACCCAATACAGACTGTGGGACCTCCTAAAGACTCTGGGACCTCAAACAGACACTGGGACCCTATACAGGCACTGGGACCCTATTCATAAAATGGGACCCTCAACAGGCACTGGGACCGTATACAGGCACTGGGACCCTATAAAGGCACTGGGACCGTATAAAGGCACTGGGACCCAATGCAGACTGTGGGACCTCCTACAGCCTCTGGGACCTATACAGGCACTGGGACCCTATACAGGCACTGGATCCCCATATAGACACTTGGAACCTATACAGACTCTGGGACCCCATACAGACTGTCGGACCTCTATACAGACAATGGGACCGTACACAGGCACTGGGATACTATTCAGACTGTTGGATCCCATACAGACAGTGGGATCCACATCCAGACAGTGGGATCCCCATACAGGCACTGGGACCCTATACAGGCACTGAAACCCCATACAGACACTTGGAACCTATACAAACATTGGGACCCGAGACACTGGGACACGATACATACTATCGGACTCCATACACATACTCGAACCCCATGCAGACACTTGAACCCCATAAAGGCACTGGGACCCTATTCAGACTGTTGGACCCCATTCAGAGACTGCAACCCTATACAGACACTGGGACCCTATCCAGACTGTTGTACACCATACAAATACTGGGACCCCATGTTGACACTGGGACCCTATACAGACATTGGGAATCTATGCCGACACTGGGACTCGATAGTGGCACTGGGGCCTTATTCAGACTCATGGACTCCATGCAGACACTGGGACTTTATGCAGACATTGGGACCCTATGCAGAGATTGGAACCCCATGCAGACACTGGGACCCTATAATGGCACTAAGGCCTTTTACAGACCCTCGGACTCCATGCAGACACTGGGACCGTACACAGACAATGGGACACAATACAGACTGTGAGACCTCCTTCAGACTATGGGACCTCAAACAGACACTGGGACCCTATACAGGCACGGGACCCTATACAGGCACTGGGACCCTATACAGGCACTGGGACCCTATTCATAAAATGGGACCCTCAAAAGGCACTCAGACCGTATACAGACACTGGGACCCTATTCAGACTGTTGTACACCATATAGACACTGGGACCCTATGCAGACATTGGGACCCTATACAGACATTGGGAACCTATGCCGACACTGGGACCCTATAGTGGCATTGGGGCCTTATACAGACTCTTGGAATCCATGCAGACACTGGGACCGTATACAGACAATGGGACCCAATACAGACTCTGGGACCTCCTAAAGACTCTGGGACCTCAAACAGACACTGGGACCCTATACAGGCACTGGGACCCTATACAGGCACTGGGACCCTATACAGGCACTAGGAACCTATACAGGCACTCGGAACCTATTCATAAAATGGGACCCTCAACAGGCACTGGGACCGTATACAGGCACTGGGACCCTATAAAGGCACTGGGACCCAATACAGACTGTGGGACCTCCTACAGCCTCTGGGACCTATACAGGCACTGGGACACTATACAGGCACTGGAACCCCATATAGACACTTGGAACCTATACAGACTCTGGGACCCCATACAGACTGTCGGACCTCTATACAGACAATGGGACTGTACACAGGCACTGGGATACTATTCAGACTGTTGGATCCCATACAGACAGTGGGATCCACATCCAGACAGTGGGATCCCCATACAGGCACTGAAACCCGATACAGACACGTGGAACCTATACAAACATTGGGACCCGAGACACTGGGACACGATACATACTATCGGACGCCATACAGACACTGGGACCCTATACAGGCACTGGGACCCTATTCAGACTGTTGGACTCCATACACAAAGTTGAACCCCATGCAGACACTTGAACCACATAAAGGCACTGGGACCCTATTCAGACTGTTGGACCCCATTCAGAGACTGCAACCCTATACAGACACTGGGACCCTATTCAGACTGTTGGACCCCATACAGGCACTGGGATACTATTCAGACTGTTGGATCCCATACAGACAGTGGGATCCACATCCAGACAGTGGGATCCCCATACAGGCACTGGGACCCTATACAGGCACTGGGACACTATACAGGCACTGGGACCCTATTCATAAAATGGGACCCTCAAAAGGCACTCGGACCGTATACAGACACTGGGACCCTATAAAGGCACTGGGACCGTATAAAGGCTCTGGGACGCAATACAGTATTTGTGACCTACTACAGCCTCTGGGACCTATACAGGCACTGGGACCCTATACAGGCACTGGGACCCCATACAGACACTTGGAACCTATACAGAATCTGGCACCCCATACAGACTGTCGGACCTCTATACAGATAATGGGACCGTATACAGGCATGGGGATATATTCAGACTGTTGGACCCCATCCAGACAGTGGGATCCACATCCAGACAGTGGGATCCCCATACAGACACTGGGACCCTATACAGGCACTGGGACCGTATACAGGCACTGGGACCCTATTCAGACTGTTGGACTCCATACACATACTCGAACCCCATGCAGACACATGAACCCCATATAGACATTGGTACCCTATTCGGACTGTTGGACCCCATTCGACACTGCGACCCTATAGAGACACTGGGACCCTATTCAGACTGTTGTTCACCATATAGACACTGGGACCCTATGCAGACATTGGGACCCTATACAGACATTGGGACCCTATTCAGACTGTTGGACACCATACAGGCAGTGGGACCCCATAAAGGCACTGGGACCCCATACAGACACAGGGACCCCATACAGACACAGGGACGCCATACAGACACAGGGACGACATACAGACACAGGATCGACATACAGACACAGGATCGACATACAGACACAGGGACCCCATACAGTCACTGGGACCCCATACAGACACTGGGACCCCATACAGACACTGGAAGCCGAAATAGTCACTGGGACCCCATACAGACACTGGGACCCCATACAGACACTGGGACCCCATACAGACACAGGGACCCCATACAGTCACTGGGACCCCATACAGACACTGGGACCCCATACAGACACTGAGACACCAAACGGACACTGGGACCCCATATAGATACTGGGACCCTATACAGACATTGGGAATCTATGCCGACACTGGGACCCTATAGTGGCACTGAGGCCTTTTACAGACCCTCGGACTCCATGCAGACACTGGGACCGTATACAGACAATGGGACCCAATACAGACTGTGGGACCTCCTAAATACTATGGGACCTCAAACAGACACTGGGAACCCTATACAGGCACTAGTACCCTATTCATAAAATGGGACCCTCAAAAGGCACTCGGACCATATAAAGACACTGGGACCGTATAAAGGCACTGGGACCCAATACGGACTGTGGGACCTCCTACAGCCTCTGGGACCTATACAGGCACTGGGACCCTATACAGGCACTGGAACCCCATGCAGACACTTGGAACCTATACAGACACTGGCACACCATACAGACTATCGGACCTCTATACAGACAATGGGACCGTATACAGGCACTGGGATACTATTCGGACTGTTGGACCCCATACAGACAGTGGGATCCACATCCAGACAGTGGGATCCCCATACAGACACTGGGACCCTATACAGGCACTGGGACCCTATACAGGCACTGGGACCCTATTCAGACTGTTGGACTCCATGCACATACTCGAAGCCCATGCAGACACGTGAACCCCATAAAGGCACTGGGACCCTATTCAGACTGTTGGACCCCATTCAGACACGGCGACCCTATACAGACACTGGGGCTCTATTCAGACTGTTGGACCCCATACAGGCACTGGGACCCCATACAGACACAGGGACCCCATACAGACACAGGGACGCCATACAGACACAGGGAGCCCATACAGTCACTGGAATCTG
The DNA here is from genome assembly GCF_017639515.1 of Carcharodon carcharias. Classification (NCBI taxonomy): domain Eukaryota; kingdom Metazoa; phylum Chordata; class Chondrichthyes; order Lamniformes; family Lamnidae; genus Carcharodon; species Carcharodon carcharias. The sequence goes on from NC_054485.1 coordinate 58,724,269, forward strand.
AAATAGTCACTGGGACCCTGTGCAGACACTGGTACCTCATACAGACACTGGAATCCGAAATAGTTACTGGGACCCTATAAAGGCACTGGGTCCCTATATAGGCACTGGGACCCTATAGAGGCACTAGGACTATATTCATAAAATGGGACCCTCAACAAGCATTGGGACCGTATACAGACACTGGGACCCTATAAAGGCACTGGGACCTTATAAAGGCACTGGGACCCAATACAGACTGTGGGACCTCCTAAAGACTCTGGGACCTATACAGGCACTGGGACCTTATACAGGCACTAGGACGCTATTCATAAAATGGGACCCTCAACAGGCACTGGGACCCTATAAAGGCACTGGAACTGTATAAAGGCACTGGGACCCAATACAGACTGTGGGACCTCCTATAGCCTCTGGGACCTATACAGGCACTGGGACCCTATACAGGCACTGGAACCCCATATAGACACTTGGAACCTATACAGACTCTGGGACCCCATACAGACTGTCGGACCTCTATACAGACAATGGGACCGTACACAGGCACTGGGATACTATTCAGACTGTTGGATCCCATACAGACAGTGGGATCCACATCCAGACAGTGGGATCCCCATACAGGCACTGGGACCCCATACAGGCACTGAAACCGCATACAGATACTTGGAACCTACACAGACATTGGGACCCGAGACACTGGGACACGATACATACTATCGGACCCCATAGAGACACTGGGACCCTATACAGGCACTGGGACCCTATACAGGCACTGGGACCCTATTCAGACTGTTGCACTCCATACACATACTCGAACCCCATGCAGACACTTGAACCCCATGAAGGCACTGGGACCCTATTCAGACTGTTGGACCTCATTCAGACACTGCGACCCTATGCAGACACTGGGACCCTATTCAGACTGTTGGACCCCATACAGGCACTGGGACCCCAAACAGGAACTGGGACCCCATACAGACACAGGGACCCCATACAGTCACTGGGACCCCATACAGACACTGGGACCCCATACAGACACTGGGACCCCAAATAGACACTGGGACCCCATAAAGACACTGGGACCCCATACAGACACTGGGACACCAAACGGACACTGGGACCCCATATAGATACTGGGACCCTATACAGACACTGGGAATCTATGCCGACACCGGGACCCTATAGTGGCACTGGGGCCTTATTCAGACCCTCGGACTCCATGCAGACACTGGGACCGTATACAGACAATGGGACCCAATACACACTGTGGGACCTCCTAAAGACTATGGGACCTCAAACAGACACTGGGAACCCTATACAGGCACTAGGACCCTATTCATAAAATGGGACCCTCAAAAGGCACTCAGACCCTATAGAGACACTGGGACCCTATAAAGGCACTGGGACCGTATAAAGGCACTGGGACCCAATATAGACTGTGGGACCTCCTACAGCCTCTGGGACCTATACAGGCACTGGGAACCTATACAGGCACTGGAACCCCATACAGACACTTGGAACCTATACAGACACTGGCACCCCATACAGACTATCGGACCTCTATACAGTCAATGGGACCGTATACAGGCACTGGGATACTATTCAGACTGTTGGACCCCATACAGACAGTGGGATCCACATCCAGACAGTGGGATCCCCATACAGACACTGGGGCCCTATACAGGCACTGGGACCCGATTCAGACTGTTGCACTCCATATACATACTCGAAGCCCATGCAGACACATGAACCCCATAAAGGCACTGGGACCCTATTCAGACTGTTGGACACCATTCAGACACTGCGACCCTATACAGACACTGGGGCTTTATTCAGACTGTTGGACCCCATACAGGCACTGGGACCCCATACAGACACTGGTACCCCATACAGACCCTGGAATCCGAAATAGTCACTGGGACCCTGTAAAGGCAGTGGATCCCTATACAGGCACTGGGACCCTATAGAGGCACTAGGAACCTATTCATAAAATGGGACCCTCAACAGGCACTGGGACCGTATACAGACACTGGGACCCTATAAAGGCACTGGGACCCTATAAAGGCACTGGGACCGTATAAAGGCACTGGGACCCAATACAGACTGTGGGACCTCCTAAAGACACTGGGACCTCAAACAGACACTGGGACCCTATACAGGCACTGGGACCCTATACAGGCACTAGGACGCTATTCATAAAATGGGACCCTCAACAGGCACTGGGACCGTATAAAGGCACTGGGACCCAATACAGACTGTGGGACCACCTATAGCCTCTGGGACCTATACAGGCACTGGGACCCTATACAGGCACTGAACCCCATATAGACACTTGGAACCTATACAGACTCTGGGACCCCATACAGACTGTCGGACCTCTATACAGATAATAGGACCGTACACAGGCACTGGGATACTATTCAGACTGTTGGATCCCATATAGACAGTGGGATCCACATCCAGACAGTGGGATCCCCATACAGACACTGGGACCCTATACAGGCACTGGGACCCTATACAGGCACTGGGACCCAATTCAGACTGTTGCACTCCATACACATACTCGAAGCCCATGCAGACACATGAACCCCATAAAGGCACTGGGACCCTATTCAGACTGTTGGATCCCATTCAGACACTGCGACCCTATACAGACACTGGGGCTCTATTCAGACTGTTGGACCCCATACAGGCACTGGGACCCCATACAGACACTGGTACCCCATACAGACACTGGAATCCGAAAGTCACTGGGACCCTATAAAGGCAGTGGATCCCTATACAGGCACTGGGACCCTATAGAGGCATTAGGACCCTATTCATAAAATGGGACCCTCAACAGGCACTGGGACCATATACAGACACTGGGACCCTATAAAGGCACTGGGACCGTATAAAGGCACTGGGACCCAATACAGACTGTGGGACCTCCTAAAGACACTGGGACCTCAAACAGACACTGGGACCCTATACAGGCACTAGGACGCTATTCATAAAATGGGACCCTCAACAGGCACTGGGACCGTATAAAGGCACTGTGACCCAATACAGACTGTGGGACCACCTATAGCCTCTGGGACCTAGACAGGCACTGGGACCCTATACAGGCACTGGAACCCCATATAGACACTTGGAATCTATACAGACTCTGGGACCCCATACAGACTGTCGGACCTCTATACAGATAATAGGACCGTACACAGGCACTGGGATACTATTCAGACTGTTGGATCCCATACAGACAGTGGGATCCACATCCAGACATTGGGATCCCCATACAGGCACTGGGACCCAATACAGGCACTGAAACCCCATACAGACACTTGGAACCTATACAGACATTGGGACCCGAGACACTGGGACACGATACATACTATCGGACCCCATACAGACACTGGGACCCCATACAGGCACTGAAACCCTATACAGACACTTGGAACCTATACAGACATTGGGACCCGAGACACTGGGACACGATCCATACTATCGGACCCCATACAGGCACTGCAACCCTATACAGGCACTGGGACCCTATACAGGCACTGGGACCCTATTCAGACTGTTGGACTCCATACACATACTCGAACACCATGCAGACACTAGAACCCCATGAAGGCACTGGGACCCTATTCAGATTGTTGGACCGCATTCAGACACTGTGACCCGATACAGACACTGGGACGCTATTCAGACTGTTGGACCCACTACAGCACTGGGGCCCATACAGGCACAGGGACCCCATACAGACACAGGGACCCCATACAGTCACTGGGACCCCATACAGTCACTGGGACCCCATACAGACACTGGGACCCCAAATAGACACTGGGACCCCATACAGACACTGGGACTCCATACAGACACTGGGACCCCATACAGACACTGGGACACCAAACGGACACTGGGACCCCATATAGATACTGGGACCCTATACAGACATTGGGAATCTATGCCGACACTGGGACCCTATAGTGGCACTGAGGACTTTTACAGACCCTCGGACTCCATGCAGACACTGGGACCGTATACAGACAATGGGACCCAATACACACTGTGGGACCTCCTAAAGACTATGGGACCTCAAACAGACACTGGGAACCCTATACAGGCACTGGGACCCTATTCATAAAATGGGACCCTCAAAAGGCACTCAGACCGTATAGAGACACTGGGACCGTATAAAGGCACTGGGACCGTATAAAGGCACTGGGACCGTATAAAGGCACTGGGACCCAATACAGACTGTGGGACCTCCTACAGCCTCTGGGACCTATACAGGCACTGGGAACCTATACAGGCACTGGAACCCCATACAGACACTTGGAACCTATACAGACACTGGCACCCCATACAGACTATCGGACCTCTATACAGTCAATGGGACCGTATACAGACACTGGGATACTATTCAGACTGTTGGACCCCATACAGACAGTGGGTTCCACATCCAGACAGTGGGATCCCCATACAGACACTGAGACCCTATACAGGCACTGGAATCCGAAATAGTCACTGGGACCCTGTAAAGGCAGTGGATCCCTATACAGGCACTGGGACCCTATGGAGGCACTAGGACCCTATTCATAAAATGGGACCCTCAACAGGCACTGGGACTGTATACAGACACTGGGACCCTATAAAGGCACTGGGACCGTATAAAGGCACTGGGACCGTATGAAGGCACTGGGACCCAATACAGACTGTGGGACCTCCTAAAGACACTGGGACCTCAAACAGACACTGGGACCCTATACAGGCACTGGGACCCTATACAGGCACTAGGACGCTATTCATAAAATGGGACCCTCAACAGGCACTGGGACCGTATAAAGGCACTGGGACCCAATACAGACTGTGGGACCACCTATAGACTCTGGGACCTATACAGGCACTGGGACCCTATACAGGCACTGGACCCCCATATAGACACTTGGAACCTATACAGACTCTGGGACCCCATACAGACTGTCGGACCTCTATACAGATAATAGGACTGTACACAGGCACTGGGATACTATTCAGACTGTTGGATCCCATACGGACAGTGGGATCCACATCCAGACAGTGGGATCCCCATACAGGCACTGGGACCCTATACAGGCACTGGGACGCAATTCAGACTGTTGCACTCCATACACATACTCGAAGCCCATGCAGACACATGAACCCCATAAAGGCACTGGGACCCTATTCAGACTGTTGGATCCCATTCAGACACTGCGACCCTATACAGACACTGGGGCTCTATTCAGACTGTTGGACCCCATACAGGCACTGGGACCCCATACAGACACAGGGAGTCCATACAGTCACTGGAATACGAAATAGACACTGGGATCCCATACAGACACTGGTACCCCATACAGACACTGGAATCCGAAATAGTCACTGGGACCCTATAAAGGCAGTGGATCCCTATACAGGCACTGGGACCCTATAGAGGCACTAGGACCCTATTCATAAAATGGGACCCTCAACAGGCACTGGGACCATATACAGACACTGGGACCCTATAAAGGCACTGGGACCGTATAAAGGCACTGGGACCGTATAAAGGCACTGGGACCCAATACAGACTGTGGGACCTCCTAAAGACACTGGGACCTCAAACAGACACTGGGACACTATACAGGCACTAGGACGCTATTCATAAAATGGGACCCTCAACAGGCACTGGGACCGTATAAAGGCACTGTGACCCAATACAGACTGTGGGACCACCTATAGCCTCTGGGACCTATACAGGCACTGGGACCCTATACAGGCACTGGAACCCCATATAGACACTTGGAACCTATACAGACTCTGGGACCCCATACAGACTGTCGGACCTCTATACAGATAATAGGACCGTACACAGGCACTGGGATACTATTCAGACTGTTGGATCCCATACAGACAGTGGGATCCACATCCAGACATTGGGATCCCCATACAGGCACTGGGACCCAATACAGGCACTGAAACCCCATACAGACACTTGGAACCTATACAGACATTGGGACCCGAGACACTGGGACACAATACATACTATCGGACCCCATACAGACACTGGGACCCCATACAGGCACTGAAACCCCATACAGACACTTGGAACCTATACAGACATTGGGACCCGAGACACTGGGACACGATCCATACTATCGGACCCCATACAGACACTGGGACCCTATACAGGCACTGGGACCCTATTCAGACTGTTGGACTCCATACACATACTCGAACACCATGCAGACACTAGAACCCCATGAAGGCACTGGGACCCTATTCAGACTGTTGGACCGCATTCAGACACTGTGACCCTATACAGACACTGGGACGCTATTCAGACTGTTTGACCCACTACAGCACTGGGGCCCATACAGGCACAGGGACCCCATACAGACACAGGGTCCCCATACAGTCACTGGGACCCCATACAGTCACTGGGACCCCATACAGACACTGGGACCCCATACAGACACTGGGACCCCATACAGACACTGGGACCCCATACAGACACTGGGACCCCATATAGATACTGGGACCCTATACAGACATTGGGAATCTATGCCGACACTGGGACCCTATAGTGGGACTGAGGCCTTTTACAGACCCTCGGACTCCATGCAGACACTGGGACCGTATACAGACAATGGGACCCAATACAGACTGTGGGACCTCCTAAGGACTATGGGACCACAAACAGACACTGGGAACCTTATACAGGCACTAGGACCCTATTCATAAAATGGGACCCTCAAAAGGCACTCGGACCGTATAGAGACACTGGTACCCTGTAAAGGCACTGGGACCGTATAAAGGCACTGGGACCCAATACAGACTGTGGGACCTCCTACAGCCTCTGGGACCTATACAGGCACTGGGACCCTATACAGGCACTGGAACCCCATACAGACACTTGGAACCTATACAGACTCTGGCACCCCATACAGACTATCGGACCTCTATACAGACAATGGGACCGTACACAGGCACTGGGATACTATTCAGATTGTTGGACCCCATACAGACAGTGGGATCCCCATACAGACACTGACACCCTATACAGGCACTGGGACCCTATTCAGACTGTTGGAATCCATACACATACTCGAAGCCAATGCAGACACTTGAACCCCATAAAGGCACTGGGACCCTATTCAGACTGTTGAACCCCATACAGGCACTGGGACCCCATACAGACACAGGGACCCCATACAGACACAGGGATGCCATACAGACACAGGGACGCCATACAGTCACTGGAATCCGAAATAGTCACTGGGACCCCATACAGTCACTGGTACCCCATACAGACACTGGAATCCGAAATAGTCACTGGGACCTTATAAAGGCACTGGGTCCCTATACAGGACTGGGACCCAATAGAGGCATTAGGACCCTATTCATAAAATGGGACCCTCAACAGGCACTGGGTCCGTATACAGACACTGGGACCGTATAAAGGCACTGGGACCGTATAAAGGCACTGGGACCCTATATAGGCACTGAAACCCCATACAGACACTTGGAACCTATACAGACATTGCGTCCGAGACACTGGGACACGATACATACTATTGGACCCCATACAGACACTGGGACCCTATACAGGCACTGGGACCCTATACAGGCACTGGGACCCTATTCAGACTGTTGGACTCCATACTCGAACCCCATGCAGACACTTGAACCCCATGAAGGCACTGGGACCCTATTCAGACTGTTGGACCGCATTCAGACACTGCGACCCTATACAGACACTGGGACCCTATTCAGACTGTTGGACCCCATACAGGCACTGGGACCCCATACAGGCACTGGGACCCCATACAGACGCAGGAACCCCATACAGTCACTGGGACCCCATACAAACACTGGGACTCCATACAGACACTGGGACCCCATACAGACACTGGGACACCAAACGGACACTGGGACCCCATATAGATACACGGACCCTATACAGACATTGGGAATCTATGCCTACACTGGGACCCTTTAGTGGCACTGAGGACTTTTACAGACCCTCGGACTCCATGCAGACACTGGGACCGTATACAGACAATGGGACCCAGTACAGACTGTGGGACCTCCTAAACACTATGGGACCTCAAACAGACACTGGGAACCCTATACAGGCACTGGGACCCTATACAGGCACTAAGACTCTATTCATAAAATGGGACCCTCAAAAGGCACTCGGACCGTATACAGACACTGGGACCCTATAAAGGCACTGGGACCGTATAAAGGCACTGGGACCGTATGAAGGCACTGGGACCGTATAAAGGCACTGGGACCGTATAAAGGCACTGGGACACAATACAGACTGTGGGACCTCTTACAGCCTCTGGGACCTATACAGGCACTGGGACCCTATACAGGCACTGGAACCCCATATAGACACTTGGAACCTATACAGACACTGGCACCCCATACAGACTATCAGACCTCTATACAGACAATGGGACCATATACATGCACTGGGATACTATTCAGATTGTTGGACCCAATACAGACAGTGGGATCCACATCCAGACAGTGGGATCCCCATACAGACACTGGGACCCTATACAGGCACTGGAACCCTATTCAGACTGTTGGACCCCATTCAGACACTGCGACCCTATACAGACACTGGGGCTCTATTCAGACTGTTGGACCCCATACAGGCACTGGGACCCCATACAGGCACTGGGATCCCATACAGACACAGGGAGCCCATACAGACACAGGGACGCCATACAGACACAGGGACGCCATACAGACACAGGGACGCCATACAGTCACTGGAATCCGAAATAGTCACTGGGACCCCATACAGACACTGGGACCCCATAGAGACACGGGAATCCGAAATAGTCACTGGGACCCCATACAGACACTGGGACCCCATACAGACACTGGGACCCTATAGAGGCACTAGGACCCTATTCATAAAATGGGAACCTCAACAGGCACTGGGACCGTATACAGACACTGGCAACCGATATAGGCACTGGGACCGTATAAAGGCACTGGGACCGTATAAAGGCACTGGGACCCAATACAGACTGTGGGTCCTCCTACAGCCTCTGGGACCTATACAGGCACTGGGACCCTATACAGGCACTGGGACCCTATTCAGACTGTTGGACCCCATCCAGACAGTGGGATCCCCATACAGGCACTGGGACCCTATCCAGTCACTGGGATCCTATCCAGACACTGGGACCCTATAAAGGCACTGAGACCAGACACAGAATGTGGGACCTCATACAGAGTCTTGGAACCCAAACAGACCAGTAGAGACACTGGGACCCAATACAGGCACTGGGAACCTACTCAGACGGTTGTACACCATACAGACACTGGGACCCTATGCAGACATTGGGACCCTATACAGACATTGGGAACCTATGCCGACACTGGGACCCTATAGTGGCATTGGGGCCTTATACAGACTCTTAGACTCCATGCAGACACTGGGACTTTATGCAGACATTGGAACCGTATGCAGACATTGGGACCCCATGCAGACACTGGGACCGTATAGTGGCACTGAGGCCATACACATACCCTCAGACTCCATGCAGACACTGGGACCGTATACAGACAATGGGACCCAATACAGACTGTGGGACCTCCTAAAGACTCTGGGACCTCAAACAGACACTGGGAGCCTATACAGGCACTGGGACTCTATTCATAAAATGGGACCCTCAACAGGCACTGGGATCCTATAAAGGCACTGGGACCGTATAAAGGTACTGGGACCGTATACAGACTGTGGGACCTCCTACAGCCTCTGGGACCTATACAGGCACTGGGACCCTATACAGGCACTGGGACCCCATATAGACACTTGGAACCTATACAGACTCTGGGACCCCATACAGACTGTCGGACCTCTATACAGACAATGGGACCGTACACAGGCACTGGGATACTATTCAGACTGTTGGATCCCATACAGACAGTAGGATCCACATCCAGACAGTGGGATCCACATCCAGACAGTGGGATCCCCATACAGGCACTGGGACCCTATACAAGCACTGAAACCCCATACAGACAGTTGGAACCTATACAGACATCGGGACCCGAGACACTGCAACACGATACATACTATCAGACCCCATACAGACACTGGGACCCTATACAGGCACTGGGACCCTATTCAGACTGTTGGACTCCATAAACATACTCGAACCCCATGCAGACACTTGAACCCCATTGAGGCACTGGGACCCTATTCAGACTGTTGGACCAATACAGGCACTGGGACCACATACAGACACAGGGACCCCATACAGACACAGGGACCCCATACAGACACAGGGAAGCCATACAGACACAGGGACCCCATACAGACACTGGGACCCCATACAGACACTGGGACCCCATACAGACACTGGGACCCCATACAGACACTGGGACACCAAATAGACACTGGGACCCCATACAGACACTGGGACCCCATACAGACACTGGGACCAAAGAAAGGAACTGGAACACGATACAGATCCTGGGACCCAGTAAGGCACTGGGACACGATACGGACTGTGGGGCTCCATACAGACATTCGAGCTGTATACAGACACTGGGACCCTCTACAGACACTGGGACCCTCTACAGAAACTGGGACCCTATACAAACACTGTGACCAGACACAGACACTGGGACCCCATACAGGCACGGGGACCCCATACTGGCACTGGGACCCCATACAGGCACTGGGACCCCATACAGGCAAAGGGATCCCATACAAACACTGGGACCTCATATAAAGACTGGGACCCACTGCAGACACTGGGAAACTCTGCAGGCACTGGGAAACTCTGCAGGCACTGGTAAACTCTGCAGGCACTGAGACCCTATGCAGGCACTGGGACCCTATGCAGGCACTGGGACCCCATGCAGGCACTGGGACCCCATGCAGGCACTGGGACCCCATGCAGGCACTGGGACCCCATGCAGGCACTGGGATCCCATACAGGCACTGGGATCCCATACAGGCACTGGGACCCTGTGCAGACACTGGGGTCCCATACAGCCACTAGGGCCCCATACAGCCACTAGGGCCCCATACATCCACTTGGACTCTATAATAACACCAGGAACGGGTTTCGACACTGGGAATCCAAACGTACACTGGGACCCCATAAAGTCACTGGGATCCTTTACAGTCACTGGGATCCTATCCAGTCACTGGGATCCTATCCAGGCACTGGGACCCTATAAAGGCACTGGGACCCGACACAGAATGTGGGACCTCATACAGAGTCTTGGACCCCAAACAGACACTGGGACCAGTAGAGACACTGGGACCCAATACAGGCACTGGGACCCTATTCAGACTGTTGTACACCATACAGACACTGAGACCCCATATAGACACTGGGACCCTATACAGACATTGGGAATCTATGCCGACACTGGGACCCTATAGTGGCATATGGGGCCTTATTCAGACTATCGGACTCCATGCAGACACTGGGACTTTATGCAGACATTGGGACCCTATGCAGACATTGGGAGCCCATGCAGACACTGGGACCTTATAGTGGCACTGAGGCCTTTTACAGACGCTCGGACTCCATGCAGACACTGGGACCGTAAACAGACAATGGGACTCAACACAGACTGTGGGACCTCCTAAAGACTATGGGACCTCAAACAGACACTGGGAACCCTATACAGGCACTGGGACCCTATACAGGTACTGGGACCCTATACAGGTACTGGGACCCTATTCATAAAAATGGGACCCTCAACAGACACTGGGACCGTATACAGACACTGGGACCCTATAAAGGAACTGGGACCGTATAAAGGCACTGTGACTATATAAAGGCACTGGGACCGTACAAAGGCCCTGGGACCCTATTCAGACTGTTGGACCCCATACAGGCACTGGGACCCCATACAAACACAGGGACCCCATACAAACACAGGGACCCCATACAAACACAGGGACGCCATACAGTCACTGGGACCCCGTACAGACACTGGGACCCAAAATAGTCACTGGGACCCCATACAGACACTGGGACCCCATACAGACACTAGGACCATATAAAGGAACTGGGACTCGATACAGATCCTGGGATGTCAAACAGACACTGGGACCCTATACAGGCACTGGGTCCCTATACAGGCACTGGGACCCTATGGAGGCACTAGGACCCTATTCATAAAATGGGACTCTCAACAGGCACTGGGACCGTATGCAGACACTGGGACCCTATAAAGGCACTGGGACCGTATAAAGGCACTGGGACCCAGTACAGACTGTGGGTCCTCCAACAGCCTCTGGGACCTATACAGGCACTGGGACCCTATAGAGGCACTGGAACCCCATAGAGACACTTGGAACCTATACAGACAGTGGGACACGTTACAGACTATAGGACCCCATACAGACACAGGGACCCTATACAGGCACTGGGACCCCATACAGGCACTGGGACACCATACAAGCACTGCGACCCTATACAGACACTGGGACCCTATTCAGACTGTTGGATCCCATACAGGCACTGGGACCCCATACAGGCACTGGGACCCCATTCAGACACTGGGACCCCATTATGTCACTGGGACCCCATTATATCACTGGGACCCCATACAGCCACTGGGACCCCATAAAGACACTGGGACCACATAAAGACACTGGGACCACATAAAGACACTGGGACCCTATAAAGGAACTGGGACACGATACAGACATTGGGACCCAATAAAGGCACTGGGATACGATACAGACTGTGTGGCCCCAAACAGACATTCGAGCTGCATACAGAGACTGGGACCCTATACAGACACTGGGATCCTATACAGGCACTGGGACTCCATACAGGCACTGGGACCCTATAAAGACACGGGAACCCCATACACACACTGCGACCCCATATGCACACTGGGAGCCCATATGCACACTGGGAGCCCATATGCACACTGGGAGCCCATATGCACACTGGGAGCCCATATGCACACTGGCAGCCCATATGCACACTGGCAGCCCATATGCACACTGGGAGCCCATACAGGCACTGGGACCCCATACAGGCACTGGGACCCCATACAGGCACTGGGACCCCATACACACTCTGGGAGCCCATACACACACTGGGAGTCCATACAGACACTGGGACCCCATACAGGCATTGGGACACCATACAGACACGTGAAACACTATGCAGATGTTGGAACCCTATGCAGACAGTGGGACCCTATGCAGCCAGTGGGACCCTAAGCAGCCAATGGGACCCTATTCAAACATGGAGATCCTATAGAGGCACTGGGGCCTTATAAAGACCCTCGGACTCCATGCAGACACTGGGACTCTATACAGACACTGTGACCCTATACAGGCACGGGGACCCTGAACAGAAATGGAGACCCCATACATACACTGGGAGTACATACAGACACTGGGACACCATACAGACACTGGCACCCCATACAGACTTTCGGACCTCTATACAGACAATGGGACCCTATACAGGCACTGGGACCCTATTCAGACTGTTGGACCCCATACAGACACTGGGATCCACATCCAGACAGTGGGATCCCCATACAGACACTGGGACCCTATACAGACACTGGGACCCTGTACAGGCACTGGGACCCTATCCCGACACTGGCACCCTATAAAGGCACTGGGACCAGACCCAGAATGTGGGACTTCATACAGAGTCTTGGACTCCATACAGACAGTGGGATCCACATCCAGACAGTGGGATCCCCATACAGGCACTGGGACCCTATACAGGCACAGGGACCCTATACAGGCACTGGGATCCTATCCTGACACTGGCACCCTATACAGGCACTGGGACCCTATTCAGACTGTTGGACCCCATACAGACAGGGGGATCCACATCCAGACAGTGGGATCCCCATACAGGCACTGGGACCCTATACAGGCACTGGGTCCCTATACAGGCACTGGGACCCTATAGAGGCACTAGGACCCTATTCATAAAATGGGACCCTCAACAGGCACTGGGACCGTATGCAGACACTGGGACCCTATAAAGGCACTGGGACCGTATAAAGGCACTGGGACCCAATACAGACTGTGGGTCCTCCAACAGCCTCTGGGACCTATACAGGCACTAGGACCCTATAGCGACACTTGGAACCTATACAGACAGTGGGACACGTTACAGACTATTGGACCCCATACAGACACGGGGACCCTATACAGGCACTGGGACCCCATACAGGCACTGGGACCCCATTCAGACACTGGGACCCCATTATGTCACTGGGACCCCATTAAGTCACTGGGACCCCATACTGCCACTGGGACCCCATAAAGACACTGGGACCACATAAAGATATTGGGACCCTATAAAGGAACTGGGACACGATACAGACATTGGGACCCAATAAAGGCACTGGGACACGATACAGACTGTGGGGCCCCAAACAGACATTCAAGCTGCATACAGAGACTGGGACCCTATACAGACACTTGGATCCTATACAGGCACTGGGACGCCATACAGGCAATGGGACCCTATAAAGACACGGGAACCCCATACACACACTGCGACCCCATATGCACACTGGGAGCCCATATGCGCAATGGGAGCCCATATGCACACTGGGAGCCCATACAGGCACTGGGACCCCATACAGGCACTGGGACCCCATACAGACACTGGGAGCCCATACACACACTGGGACCCCATACATGCACTGGGATACCATACAGGCACTGGGATCCCATACGAACAATGGGAACCCATACAAACACTGGGACACCATACAGACACGTGAAACACTATGCAGACGTTGGAACCCTATGCAGACAGTGGGACCCTATGCAGACAGTGGGACCCTAAGCAGCCAATGGGACCCTATTCAAACACGGGGACTCTATTGAGGCACTGGGGCCTTATAAAGACCCTCGGACTCCATGCAGACACTGGGACCCTATACAGACACTGTGACCCTATACAGGCACGGGGACCCTGAACAGACATGGAGACCCCATACATACACTGGGAGTACATACAGACACTGGGACACCATACAGACACTGGCACCACATACAGACTGTCGGACCTCTATACAGACAATGGGACCCTATACAGGCACTGGGACCCTATTCAGACTTTTGGACCCCATACAGACACTGGGATCCACATCCAGACAGTGGGATCCCCATACAGACACTGGGACCCTATACAGGCACTGGGACCCTATACAGGCACTGGGATCCTATCCCGACACTGGCACCCTATAAAGGCACTGGGACCAGACCCAGAATGTGGGACCTCATACAGAGTCTTGGACCCCAAACAGACAGTGGGATCCACATCCAGACAGTGGGATCCCCATACAGGCACTGGGACCCTATACAGGCACAGGGACTCTATACAGGCACTGGGATCCTATCCCGACACTGGCACGCTATACAGGCACTGGGACCCTATTCAGACTGTTGGACCCCATACAGACAGGGGGTCCACATCCAGACAGTGGGATCCCCATACAGGCACTGGGACCCTATACAGGCACTGGGTCCCTATACAGGCACTGGGACCCTATAGAGGCACTGGGACCCTATTCATAAAATGGGACTCTCAACAGGCACTGGGACCGTATGCAGACACTGGGACCCTATAAAGGCACTGGGACTGTATAAAGGCACTGGGACCCAATACAGACAGTGGGTCCTCCAACAGCCTCTGGGACCTATACAGGCACTAGGACCCTATAGAGGCACTGGAACCCCATAGAGACACTTGGAACCTATACAGACAGTGGGACACGTTACAGACTATAGGACCCCATACAGACACGGGGACCCTATACAGGCACTGGGACCCCATACAGGCACTGGGACCCCATACAGACACTGGGACCCCATTATGTCACTGGGACCCCATTAAGTCACTGGGACCCCATACAGCCACTGGGACCCCATAAAGACACTGGGACCACATAAAGACATTGGGACCCTATAAAGGAATTGGGACACGATACAGACATTGGGACGCAATAAAGGCACTGGGACACGATACAGACTGTGGGGCCCCAAACAGACATTCGAGCTGCATACAGAGACTGGGACCCTATACAGACACTGGGATCCTATACAGGCACTGGGACGCCATACAGTCAATGGGACCCTATACAGACACAGGAAGCCCATACACACACAGCGACCCCATACGCACACTGGGAGCCCATATGCACACTGGGAGCCCATATGCACACTGGGACCCCATATGCACACTGGGACTCCATACAGGCACTGGGACCCCAAACAGGCACTGCGACCCCTTACAGGCACTGGGACCCCATACAGGTACTGGGACCCCATACAGGCACTGGGAGTCCATACAGGCACTGGGACCCCATACAGGCACTGGGATACCATACAGGCACTGGGATCCCATGCAAACAATGGGAACCCATACAAACACAGGGAACCCATACAAACACTGGGACACCATACAGACACGTGAAACACTATGCAGACGTTGGAACCCTATGCAGACAGTGGGTCCCTATGCAGACAGTGGGACCCTAAGCAGCCAATGGGACCCTATTCAAACATGGGGACCCTATAGAGGCACTGGGGCCTTATAAAGACCCTCGGACTCCATGCAGACACTGGGACCCTATACAGACGCTGTGACCCTATATAGGCACGGGGACCCTGAACAGACATGGAGACCCCATACATACACTGGGAGTACATACAGACACTGGGACATCATACAGACACTGGCACCCCATAGAGACTGTCGGACCTCTATACAGACAATGGGACCCTATACAGGCACTGGGACCCTATTCAGACTGTTGGATCCCATACAGACAGTGGGATCCACATCCAGACAGTGGGATCCCCATACAGGCACTGGGACCCTATACAGGCACTGGGACTCTATACAGGCACTGGGACCCTATACAGGCACTGGGACCCTATACAGGCACTTGGATCCTATCCCGACACTGGCACCCTATAAAGGCACTGGGACCAGACCCAGAATGTGGGAGCTCATACAGAGTCTTGGACCCCAAACAGACACTGGGACCAGTAGAGACACTGGGACCCAATGCAGGCACTGGGACCCTATTCAGACTGTTGTACATCATACAGACACTGGGACACCATATAGACACTGGGACCCTATGCAGACACTGGGACCCTATTCAGACATTGGGAACCTATGCCGACAATGGGACCCTATAGTGGCATTGGGGCCTTATACAGACTCTTGGACTGCATGCAGATACTGGGACTTTATGCAGACATTGGGACCCCATGTAGACACTGGGACCCTATAGTGGCACTGAGGCCTTATACATACCCTCAGACTCCATGCAATCACTGGGACCGTATACAGACAATGGGACCCAATACAGACTGTGGGTCCTCCTAAAGACTCTGGGACCTCAAACAGACACTGGGACCCTATACAGGCACTGGGACCCTTTACAGGCACTGGGACCCTATTCATAAAATGGAACCCTCAACAGGCACTGGGACCGTATACAGGCACTGGGACCCTATAAAGGCACTGGGACCGTATAAAGGCACTGGGACCCAATACAGACAGTGGGACCTCCTACAGCTTCTGGGACCTATACAGGCACTGGGACCCTATACAGGCACTAGGACCCTATTCATAAAATGGGACCCTCAACAGGCACTGGGACCGTATACAGACACTGGGACCCTATAAAGGAACTGGGACCGTATAAAGGCACTGGGACCGTATAAAGGCACTGGGACCCAATACAGACTGTGGGACCTCCTACAGCCTCTGGGACCTATACAGGCACTGGGGCCCTATACAGACACTTGGAACCTATACAGACACTGGCACCCCATACAGACTTTGTGGGATCCACAACCAGACAGTGGGACCCCCATACAGGCACTGGAACCCCATACAGACACTTGGAACCTATACAGACACTGGCATCCCATACAGACTGTCGGACCTCTATACAGACACTGGGACCGTATACAGGCACTGGGATACTATTCAGACTGTTGGACCCCATACAGACAGTGGGATCCACATCCAGACCAGTGGGATCCACATCCAGACAGTGGGAACCTATACAGGCACTGGGATCCTATTCAGACTGTTGGACCCCATTCAGACACTGCGCCCCTATACAGACACTGGGACCCTATTCAAACTGTTGGACCCCATACAGGCACTGGGACCCCATACAGGCACTGGGACCCCATACAAACACAGGGATGCCATACAGACACAGGGACCCCATACAAACACTGGGACCCCATACAGACACTGGGACCCCATACAGACACTGGGACCCCATACAGACACTGGAACCATATAAAGGAACTGGGACTCGATACAGACCCAGGGATGTCAAACGGACACTGGGACTCTATACAGGCACTGGGTCCCTAAACAGGTACTGGGACCTTATAGAGGCACTAGTACCCTATTAATAAAATGGGACCCTCAACAGGCACTGGGACCGTATGTAGACACTGGGACCCTATAAAGGCACTGGGACCGTATAAAGGCACTGGGACCCAATACGGACTGTGGGTCCTCCAACAGCCTCTGGGACCTATAAAGGCACTGGGACCCTATACAGGCACTGGAACCCCATAGAGACACTTGGAACCTATACAGACAGTGAGACACGTTAGAGACTATAGGACCCCATACATACACTGGGACCCTATACAGGCACTTGGACCCTATACAGACACTGGGATCCTATTCAGACTGTTGGACTCCACACACATACTTGAACCCCATGCAGACACATGCACCCCATAAAGGCACTGGGACGCTATTCAGATTGTTGGACCCCATACAGACACTGCGACCCTATATAGACACTGGGACCTTATTCAGATTGTTGTATCCCATACAGGGACTGGGACACCATACAGGCACTGGGACCCCATACAGGCACTGGGACCCAATACAGGCACTGCGACACTATACAGACACTGGGACCCTATTCAGAATGTTGGATCCCATACAGGCACTGGGACCTCATACAGGCACGGGACCCCATTCAGACACTGGGACCCCATTAAGTCACTGGGACCCCATACAGCCACTGGGACCCCATACAGCCACTGGGACCACATAAAGACACTGGGACCCTATAAAGGAACTGGGACACGATACGGACATTGGGACCCAATAAAGGCACTGGGACACGATACAGACTGTGGGGCCCCATACAGATATTCAAGCTGCATACAGAGACTGGGACCCTATACAGACACTGGGATCCTATACAGGCACTGGGATGCCATACAGGCCCTGGGACCCTATACAGACACGGGGACGCTATACACACACTGGGACCCCATACACACACTGGGAGCCCATACACACACTGGGACCACATACAGACACTGGGACCCCATACAGACACTGGGACCCCATACAGGCACAGGGACCCCATACAGACACTGGGAGCCCATACACACACCAGGAGTCCATACAGACACTGGGACCCCATACAGGCACTGGGATCCCATACAGGCACTGGAATCCCATACAAACAATGGGAACCCATACAAACACTGGGACACCATACAGACACGTGAAACACTATGCAGACGTTGGAACCCTATGAAGACAGTGGGACCCTATGCAGACAGTGGGACCCTAAACAGCCAATGGGACCTTTTTCAAACACGGGGACCCTATAGAGGCACTGGGGCCTTATAAAGACTCTCGGACTCCATGCAGACACTGGAACCCTATACAGACACTGTGACCCCATACATGCACTGGGACCCCGTACAGGCACTGGGACCCCGTACAGACACAGGGACACCATACAGACACAGGGATGCCATACAGACACAGGGATGCCATACAGACACAGGGACGCTATACAGACACAGGGACCCCATACAGTCACTGGGACCCCATACAGTCACTGGGTCCCCACACAGACACTGGGACCCCATACAGACACTGGGACCCAAAATAGTCACTGTGACCCCATACAGGCACTAGGACCCCATACAGACACTGGGACCATATAAAGGAACTGGGACTCGATACAGACCCTGGGATGTCAAACAGACACTTGAACCTTATACAGGCACCGGGTCCCTATACAGGCACTGGGACCCCATAGAGGCACTAGGACCCTATTCATAAAATGGGACCCTCAACAGGCACTGGGACCATATACAGACACTGGGACCCTATAAAGGCACCGGGTCCGTATAAAGGCACTGGGACCCAATACAGACTGTGGGTCCTCCTACAGCCTCTGGGACCTATACAGGCACTGGGACCCGAGACACTGGGAGACGTTACAGACTATAGGACCCCATACAGACACTGGGACCCTATACAGGCACTGGGACCCTATACAGACACTGGGATCCTATTCAGACTGTTGGACTCCATACACATACTCGAACCCCATGCAGACACAAGCACCCCATAAAGGCACTGGGACCCTATTCAGATTGTTGGACCCCATACAGACACTGCGACCCTCTATAGACAGTGGGAACTTATTCAGACTGGTGGATCCCATACAGGCACTGGGACACCAGACAGGCAGTGGGACCCCATACAGGCACTGGGACCCCATACAGACACTGCGACCCTATATGCACACTGGGAGCCCATATGCGCAATGGGAGCCCATATGCACACTGGGAGCCCATACAGGCACTGGGACCCCATACAGACACTGGGACCCCATACAGACACTGGGACCCCATACAGACACTGGGACCCCATACAGGCACTGGGACCCCATACAGCACTGGGACCCCATACACACACTGGGTGCCCATACACACACTGGGAGTCCATACAGACACTGGGACCCCGTACAGGCACTGGGGCCCCGTACAGGCACTGGGGCCCCGTACAGGCACTGGGGCCCCGTACAGACACAGGGACACCATACAGACCCAGGGACGCCATACAGACACAGGGACGCCATACAGACACAGGGACCCCATACAGTCACTGGGTCCCCACACAGACACTGGGACCCCATACAGACACTGGGACCCAAGATAGTCACTGGGACCCCATACAGGCACTAGGACCCCATACAGACGCTGGGACCATATAAAGGAACTGGGACTCGATACAGACCCTGGGATGTCAAACAGACACTGGGACCTTATACAGGCACTGGGTCCCTATACAGGCACTGGGACCCCATAGAGGCACTAGGACCCTATTCATAAAATGGGACCCTCAACAGGCACTGGGACCGTATACAGACACTGGGACCCTATAAAGGCACTGGGACCCCATACAGACACTGGGACCAAAGAAAGGAACTGGAACACGATACAGATCCTGGGACCCAGTAAGGCACTGGGACACGATACGGACTGTGGGGCTCCATACAGACATTCGAGCTGTATACAGACACTGGGACCCTCTACAGACACTGGGACCCTCTACAGAAACTGGGACCCTATACAAACACTGTGACCAGACACAGACACTGGGACCCCATACAGGCACGGGGACCCCATACTGGCACTGGGACCCCATACAGGCAAAGGGATCCCATACAAACACTGGGACCTCATATAAAGACTGGGACCCACTGCAGACACTGGGAAACTCTGCAGGCACTGGGAAACTCTGCAGGCACTGGTAAACTCTGCAGGCACTGAGACCCTATGCAGGCACTGGGACCCTATGCAGGCACTGGGACCCCATGCAGGCACTGGGACCCCATGCAGGCACTGGGACCCCATGCAGGCACTGGGATCCCATACAGGCACTGGGATCCCATACAGGCACTGGGACCCTGTGCAGACACTGGGGTCCCATACAGCCACTAGGGCCCCATACAGCCACTAGGGCCCCATACATCCACTTGGACTCTATAATAACACCAGGAACGGGTTTCGACACTGGGAATCCAAACGTACACTGGGACCCCATAAAGTCACTGGGATCCTTTACAGTCACTGGGATCCTATCCAGTCACTGGGATCCTATCCAGGCACTGGGACCCTATAAAGGCACTGGGACCCGACACAGAATGTGGGACCTCATACAGAGTCTTGGACCCCAAACAGACACTGGGACCAATAGAGACACTGGGACCCAATACAGGCACTGGGACCCTATTCAGACTGTTGTACACCATACAGACACTGAGACCCCATATAGACACTGGGACCCTATACAGACATTGCGAATCTATGCCGACACTGGGACCCTATAGTGGCATATGGGGCCTTATTCAGACTATCGGACTCCATGCAGACACTGGGACTTTATGCAGACATTGGGACCCTATGCAGACATTGGGAGCCCATGCAGACACTGGGACCTTATAGTGGCACTGAGGCCTTTTACAGACGCTCGGACTCCATGCAGACACTGGGACCGTAAACAGACAATGGGACTCAACACAGACTGTGGGACCTCCTAAAGACTATGGGACCTCAAACAGACACTGGGAACCCTATACAGGCACTGGGACCCTATACAGGTACTGGGACCCTATACAGGTACTGGGACCCTATTCATAAAAATGGGACCCTCAACAGACACTGGGACCGTATACAGACACTGGGACCCTATAAAGGAACTGGGACCGTATAAAGGCACTGTGACTATATAAAGGCACTGGGACCGTACAAAGGCCCTGGGACCCTATTCAGACTGTTGGACCCCATACAGGCACTGGGACCCCATACAAACACAGGGACCCCATACAAACACAGGGACCCCATACAGACACAGGGACGCCATACAGTCACTGGGACCCCGTACAGACACTGGGACCCAAAATAGTCACTGGGACCCCATACAGACACTGGGACCCCATAC
The DNA here is from genome assembly GCF_017639515.1 of Carcharodon carcharias. Classification (NCBI taxonomy): domain Eukaryota; kingdom Metazoa; phylum Chordata; class Chondrichthyes; order Lamniformes; family Lamnidae; genus Carcharodon; species Carcharodon carcharias. Next base: position 58,747,059 of record NC_054485.1, read on the forward strand.
AGACACTAGGACCATATAAAGGAACTGGGACTCGATACAGATCCTGGGATGTCAAACAGACACTGGGACCCTATACAGGCACTGGGTCCCTATACAGGCACTGGGACCCTATGGAGGCACTAGGACCCTATTCATAAAATGGGACTCTCAACAGGCACTGGGACCGTATGCAGACACTGGGACCCTATAAAGGCACGGGGACCGTATAAAGGCACTGGGACCCAGTACAGACTGTGGGTCCTCCAACAGCCTCTGGGACCTATACAGGCACTGGGACCCTATAGAGGCACTGGAACCCCATAGAGACACTTGGAACCTATACAGACAGTGGGACACGTTACAGACTATAGGACCCCATACAGACACAGGGACCCTATACAGGCACTGGGACACCATACAAGCACTGCGACCCTATACAGACACTGGGACCCTATTCAGACTGTTGGATCCCATACAGGCACTGGGACCCCATACAGGCACTGGGACCCCATTCAGACACTGGGACCCCATTATGTCACTGGGACCCCATTATATCACTGGGACCCCATACAGCCACTGGGACCCCATAAAGACACTGGGACCACATAAAGACACTGGGACCACATAAAGACACTGGGACCCTATAAAGGAACTGGGACACGATACAGACATTGGGACCCAATAAAGGCACTGGGATACGATACAGACTGTGTGGCCCCAAACAGACATTCGAGCTGCATACAGAGACTGGGACCCTATACAGACACTGGGATCCTATACAGGCACTGGGACTCCATACAGGCACTGGGACCCTATAAAGACACGGGAACCCCATACACACACTGCGACCCCATATGCACACTGGGAGCCCATATGCACACTGGGAGCCCATATGCACACTGGGAGCCCATATGCACACTGGCAGCCCATATGCACACTGGCAGCCCATATGCACACTGGGAGCCCATACAGGCACTGGGACCCCATACAGGCACTGGGACCCCATACAGGCACTGGGACCCCATACACACTCTGGGAGCCCATACACACACTGGGAGTCCATACAGACACTGGGACCCCATACAGGCATTGGGACACCATACAGACACGTGAAACACTATGCAGATGTTGGAACCCTATGCAGACAGTGGGACCCTATGCAGCCAGTGGGACCCTAAGCAGCCAATGGGACCCTATTCAAACATGGAGATCCTATAGAGGCACTGGGGCCTTATAAAGACCCTCGGACTCCATGCAGACACTGGGACTCTATACAGACACTGTGACCCTATACAGGCACGGGGACCCTGAACAGAAATGGAGACCCCATACATACACTGGGAGTACATACAGACACTGGGACACCATACAGACACTGGCACCCCATACAGACTTTCGGACCTCTATACAGACAATGGGACCCTATACAGGCACTGGGACCCTATTCAGACTGTTGGACCCCATACAGACACTGGGATCCACATCCAGACAGTGGGATCCCCATACAGACACTGGGACCCTATACAGACACTGGGACCCTGTACAGACACTGGGATCCTATCCCGACACTGGCACCCTATAAAGGCACTGGGACCAGACCCAGAATGTGGGACTTCATACAGAGTCTTGGACTCCATACAGACAGTGGGATCCACATCCAGACAGTGGGATCCCCATACAGGCACTGGGACCCTATACAGGCACAGGGACCCTATACAGGCACTGGGATCCTATCCTGACACTGGCACCCTATACAGGCACTGGGACCCTATTCAGACTGTTGGACCCCATACAGACAGGGGGATCCACATCCAGACAGTGGGATCCCCATACAGGCACTGGGACCCTATACAGGCACTGGGTCCCTACACAGGCACTGGGACCCTATAGAGGCACTAGGACCCTATTCATAAAATGGGACCCTCAACAGGCACTGGGACCGTATGCAGACACTGGGACCCTATAAAGGCACTGGGACCGTATAAAGGCACTGGGACCCAATACAGACTGTGGGTCCTCCAACAGCCTCTGGGACCTATACAGGCACTAGGACCCTATAGCGACACTTGGAACCTATACAGACAGTGGGACACGTTACAGACTATAGGACCCCATACAGACACGGGGACCCTATACAGGCACTGGGACCCCATACAGGCACTGGGACCCCATTCAGACACTGGGACCCCATTATGTCACTGGGACCCCATTAAGTCACTGGGACCCCATACTGCCACTGGGACCCCATACTGCCACTGGGACCCCATAAAGACACTGGGACCACATAAAGATATTGGGACCCTATAAAGGAACTGGGACACGATACAGACATTGGGACCCAATAAAGGCACTGGGACACGATACAGACTGTGGGGCCCCAAACAGACATTCAAGCTGCATACAGAGACTGGGACCCTATACAGACACTTGGATCCTATACAGGCACTGGGACACCATACAGGCAATGGGACCCTATAAAGACACGGGAACCCCATACACACACTGCGACCCCATATGCACACTGGGAGCCCATATGCGCAATGGGAGCCCATATGCACACTGGGAGCCCATACAGGCACTGGGACCCCATACAGACACTGGGACCCCATACAGACACTGGGACCCCATACAGACACTGGGACCCCATACAGGCACTGGGACCCCATACAGCACTGGGACCCCATACACACACTGGGTGCCCATACACACACTGGGAGTCCATACAGACACTGGGACCCCGTACAGGCACTGGGGCCCCGTACAGGCACTGGGGCCCCGTACAGGCACTGGGGCCCCGTACAGACACAGGGACACCATACAGACCCAGGGACGCCATACAGACACAGGGACGCCACACAGACACAGGGACCCCATACAGTCACTGGGTCCCCACACAGACACTGGGACCCCATACAGACACTGGGACCCAAGATAGTCACTGGGACCCCATACAGGCACTAGGACCCCATACAGACGCTGGGACCATATAAAGGAACTGGGACTCGATACAGACCCTGGGATGTCAAACAGACACTGGGACCTTATACAGGCACTGGGTCCCTATACAGGCACTGGGACCCCATAGAGGCACTAGGACCCTATTCATAAAATGGGACCCTCAACAGGCACTGGGACCGTATACAGACACTGGGACCCTATAAAGGCACTGGGACCGTATAAAGGCACTGGGACCCAATACAGACTGTGGGTCCTCCTACAGCCTCTGGGACCTATACAGGCACTGGGACCCGAGACACTGGGACACATTACAGACTATAGGACCCCATACAGACACTGGGACCCTATATAGACACTGGGACCTTATTCAGACAGTGGGATCCCATACAGGCAGTGGGACACCATACAGGCACGGGGACCCAATACAGGCACTGGGACCCCATTCAGACACTGGGAATGCATTAAGTCACTGGGACACCATACAGCCACTGGGACCCCATAAAGAGTCTGGGACCCCATAAAGACATTGGGACCCTATAAAGGAACTGGGACACGATACAGACACTGGGACCCAATAAAGGCACTGGGACACGATATAGACTGTGGGGCCCCATACAGACATTCGAGCTGCATACAGAGACTTGGAACCTATACAGACACTGGGATCCTCTACAGGCAGTGGAACGCCATACAGGCACTGGGACCCTATACAGACACGGGGACCCCATACACACACTGGGACCCCATACACACACTGGGACCCCATACACACACTGGGACCCCATACACACACTGGGAGCCCACACAGACACTGGGAGTCCATACAAGCACTGGGAGTCCATACAGGCACTGGGACCCCATGCAGGCACTGGGAACCCATGTCGGCACTGGGACCCCATACACGCACTGGGAGCCCATACAGGCACTGGGACCCCATACAGGCACTGGGACCCCATACAGGCACTGGGGTCCCATACAGGCACTGGGATCCCATACAAACAATGGGAACCCATACAAACACTGGGACACCATACAGACACGTGAAACACTATGCAGAAGTTGGAACCCTATGCAGGCAGTGGGACCCCATTGAGACAGTGGGACCCTAAGCAGCCAGTGGGACCCTATTCAAACACGGGGACCCTATAGAGGCACTGGGGCCTTATAAAGACCCTCGGACTCCATGCAAACACTGGGACCCTATACAGACAATGGGACCTTGTACAGATACTGGGACACGGTACAGACACGGGGACCCCATGCACACACTGGGACCCTATACAGGCAATGGGAGCCTATACAGACACTGGGAGTCCATACAGACACTGGGACCCCATACAAGATACTAGGACCCCATACAGACACTGGGACCCAATAGAGACACTGGGATCCCATACAGACTGTCGGACCTCTATACAGACAATGGGACTGTATACAGGCATTAGGACCCTATTCAGACTGTTGGACCCCATACAGACACTGCAACCCTATATAGACACTGGGACCTTATTCAGACTGTTGTATCCCATACAGGCACTGGGACCCCATACAGGCACTGGGACCCCATACAGATACTGGTACCCTATTCAGAATGTTGGATCCCATACAGGCACTGGGACCCCATACAGGCACGGGACCCCATTCAGACACTGGGACCCCATTAAGTCACTGGGACCCCATACAGCCACTGGGACCCCATAAAGACACTGGGTCCACATAAAGACACTGGGACCCTATAAAGGAACTGGGACACGATACATACATTGGGACCCAATTAAGGCACTGGGACACGATACAGACTGTGGGGCCCCATACAGACATTCGAGCTGCATACAGAGACTGGGACCCTATACAGACACTGGGATCCTATACAGGCACTGGGATGCCATACAGGCCCTGGGACCCTATACAGACACGGGGACCCTATACAGACACTGGGACCCCATACACACACTGGGAGCCCATACACACACTGGGAGCCCGTACAGGCACTGGGACCCCATACAGACACAGGGACGCCATACAGACACAGGGACCCCATACAGTCACTGGGACCCCATACAGACACTGGGACCCAAAATAGTCACTGTGACCCCATACAGGCACTAGGACCCCATACAGACACTGGGACCATATAAAGGAACTGGGACTCGATACAGACCCTGGGATGTCAAACAGACACTGGGACCTTATACAGGCACCGGTTCCTATGCAGGCACTGGGACCCCATAGAGGCACTAGGACCCTATTCATAAAATGGGACCCTCAACAGGCACTGGGACCATATACAGACACTGGGACCCTATAAAGGCACTGGGTCCGTATAAAGGCACTGGGACCCAATACAGACTGTGGGTCCTCCTACAGCCTCTGGGACCTATACAGGCACTGGGACCCGAGACACTGGGAGACGTTACAGACTAAAGGACCCCATACAGACACTGGGACCCTATACAGGCACTGGGACCCTATACAGACACTGGGATCCTATTCAGACTGTTGGACTCCATACACATACTCGAACCCCATGCAGACACAAGCACCCCATAAAGGCACTGGGACCCTATTCAGATTGTTGGACCCCATACAGACACTGCGACCCTATATAGACAGTGGGAACTTATTCAGATTGGTGGATCCCATACAGGCACTGGGACACCAGACAGGCACTGGGACCCCATATAGACACTTGGAACCTATACAGACTCTGGGACCCCATACAGACTGTCGGACCTCTATACAGACAATGGGACCGTACACAGGCACTGGGATACTATTCAGACTGTTGGATCCCATACAGACAGTAGGATCCACATCCAGACAGTGGGATCCACATCCAGACAGTGGGATCCCCATACAGGCACTGGGACCCTATACAGGCACTGAAACCCCATACAGACAGTTGGAACCTATACAGACATCGGGACCCGAGACACTGCAACACGATACATACTATCAGACCCCATACAGACACTGGGACCCTATACAGGCACTGGGACCCTATTCAGACTGTTGGACTCCATAAACATACTCGAACCCCATGCAGACACTTGAACCCCATTGAGGCACTGGGACCCTATTCAGACTGTTGGACCAATACAGGCACTGGGACCACATACAGACACAGGGACCCCATACAGACACAGGGACCCCATACAGACACAGGGAAGCCATACAGACACAGGGACCCCATACAGACACTGGGACCCCATACAGACACTGGGACCCCATACAGACACTGGGACCCCATACAGACACTGGGACACCAAATAGACACTGGGACCCCATACAGACACTGGGACCCCATACAGACACTGGGACCAAAGAAAGGAACTGGAACACGATACAGATCCTGGGACCCAGTAAGGCACTGGGACACGATACGGACTGTGGGGCTCCATACAGACATTCGAGCTGTATACAGACACTGGGACCCTCTACAGACACTGGGACCCTCTACAGAAACTGGGACCCTATACAAACACTGTGACCAGACACAGACACTGGGACCCCATACAGGCACGGGGACCCCATACTGGCACTGGGACCCCATACAGGCAAAGGGATCCCATACAAACACTGGGACCTCATATAAAGACTGGGACCCACTGCAGACACTGGGAAACTCTGCAGGCACTGGGAAACTCTGCAGGCACTGGTAAACTCTGCAGGCACTGAGACCCTATGCAGGCACTGGGACCCTATGCAGGCACTGGGACCCCATGCAGGCACTGGGACCCCATGCAGGCACTGGGACCCCATGCAGGCACTGGGATCCCATGCAGGCACTGGGATCCCATACAGGCACTGGGATCCCATACAGGCACTGGGACCCTGTGCAGACACTGGGGTCCCATACAGCCACTAGGGCCCCATACAGCCACTAGGGCCCCATACATCCACTTGGACTCTATAATAACACCAGGAACGGGTTTCGACACTGGGAATCCAAACGTACACTGGGACCCCATAAAGTCACTGGGATCCTTTACAGTCACTGGGATCCTATCCAGTCACTGGGATCCTATCCAGGCACTGGGACCCTATAAAGGCACTGGGACCCGACACAGAATGTGGGACCTCATACAGAGTCTTGGACCCCAAACAGACACTGGGACCAGTAGAGACACTGGGACCCAATACAGGCACTGGGACCCTATTCAGACTGTTGTACACCATACAGACACTGAGACCCCATATAGACACTGGGACCCTATACAGACATTGGGAATCTATGCCGACACTGGGACCCTATAGTGGCATATGGGGCCTTATTCAGACTATCGGACTCCATGCAGACACTGGGACTTTATGCAGACATTGGGACCCTATGCAGACATTGGGAGCCCATGCAGACACTGGGACCTTATAGTGGCACTGAGGCCTTTTACAGACGCTCGGACTCCATGCAGACACTGGGACCGTAAACAGACAATGGGACTCAACACAGACTGTGGGACCTCCTAAAGACTATGGGACCTCAAACAGACACTGGGAACCCTATACAGGCACTGGGACCCTATACAGGTACTGGGACCCTATACAGGTACTGGGACCCTATTCATAAAAATGGGACCCTCAACAGACACTGGGACCGTATACAGACACTGGGACCCTATAAAGGAACTGGGACCGTATAAAGGCACTGTGACTATATAAAGGCACTGGGACCGTACAAAGGCCCTGGGACCCTATTCAGACTGTTGGACCCCATACAGGCACTGGGACCCCATACAGGCACTGGGACCCCATACAAACACAGGGACCCCATACAAACACAGGGACCCCATACAGACACAGGGACGCCATACAGTCACTGGGACCCCGTACAGACACTGGGACCCAAAATAGTCACTGGGACCCCATACAGACACTAGGACCATATAAAGGAACTGGGACTCGATACAGATCCTGGGATGTCAAACAGACACTGGGACCCTATACAGGCACTGGGTCCCTATACAGGCACTGGGACCCTATGGAGGCACTAGGACCCTATTCATAAAATGGGACTCTCAACAGGCACTGGGACCGTATGCAGACACTGGGACCCTATAAAGGCACTGGGACCGTATAAAGGCACTGGGACCCAGTACAGACTGTGGGTCCTCCAACAGCCTCTGGGACCTATACAGGCACTGGGACCCTATAGAGGCACTGGAACCCCATAGAGACACTTGGAACCTATACAGACAGTGGGACACGTTACAGACTATAGGACCCCATACAGACACAGGGACCCTATACAGGCACTGGGACCCCATACAGGCACTGGGACACCATACAAGCACTGCGACCTTATACAGACACTGGGACCCTATTCAGACTGTTGGATCCCATACAGGCACTGGGACCCCATACAGGCACTGGGACCCCATTCAGACACTGGGACCCCATTATGTCACTGGGACCCCATTATATCACTGGGACCCCATACAGCCACTGGGACCCCATAAAGACACTGGGACCACATAAAGACACTGGGACCACATAAAGACACTGGGACCCTATAAAGGAACTGGGACACGATACAGACATTGGGACCCAATAAAGGCACTGGGATACGATACAGACTGTGTGGCCCCAAATAGACATTCGAGCTGCATACAGAGACTGGGACCCTATACAGACACTGGGATCCTATACAGGCACTGGGACTCCATACAGGCACTGGGACCCTATAAAGACACGGGAACCCCATACACACACTGCGACCCCATATGCACACTGGGAGCCCATATGCACACTGGGAGCCCATATGCACACTGGCAGCCCATATGCACACTGGCAGCCCATATGCACACTGGCAGCCCATATGCACACTGGGAGCCCATACAGGCACTGGGACCCCATACAGGCACTGGGACCCCATACAGGCACTGGGACCCCATACACACTCTGGGAGCCCATACACACACTGGGAGTCCATACAGACACTGGGACCCCATACAGGCATTGGGACACCATACAGACACGTGAAACACTATGCAGATGTTGGAACCCTATGCAGACAGTGGGACCCTATGCAGCCAGTGGGACCCTAAGCAGCCAATGGGACCCTATTCAAACATGGAGATCCTATAGAGGCACTGGGGCCTTATAAAGACCCTCGGACTCCATGCAGACACTGGGACTCTATACAGACACTGTGACCCTATACAGGCACGGGGACCCTGAACAGAAATGGAGACCCCATACATACACTGGGAGTACATACAGACACTGGGACACCATACAGACACTGGCACCCCATACAGACTTTCGGACCTCTATACAGACAATGGGACCCTATACAGGCACTGGGACCCTATTCAGACTGTTGGACCCCATACAGACACTGGGATCCACATCCAGACAGTGGGATCCCCATACAGACACTGGGACCCTATACAGACACTGGGACCCTGTACAGGTACTGGGATCCTATCCCGACACTGGCACCCTATAAAGGCACTGGGACCAGACCCAGAATGTGGGACTTCATACAGAGTCTTGGACTCCATACAGACAGTGGGATCCACATCCAGACAGTGGGATCCCCATACAGGCACTGGGACCCTATACAGGCACAGGGACCCTATACAGGCACTGGGATCCTATCCTGACACTGGCACCCTATACAGGCACTGGGACCCTATTCAGACTGTTGGACCCCATACAGACAGGGGGATCCACATCCAGACAGTGGGATCCCCATACAGGCACTGGGACCCTATACAGGCACTGGGTCCCTATACAGGCACTGGGACCCTATAGAGGCACTAGGACCCTATTCATAAAATGGGACCCTCAACAGGCACTGGGACCGTATGCAGACACTGGGACCCTATAAAGGCACTGGGACCGTATAAAGGCACTGGGACCCAATACAGACTGTGGGTCCTCCAACAGCCTCTGGGACCTATACAGGCACTAGGACCCTATAGCGACACTTGGAACCTATACAGACAGTGGGACACGTTACAGACTATAGGACCCCATACAGACACGGGGACCCTATACAGGCACTGGGACCCCATACAGGCACTGGGACCCCATTCAGACACTGGGACCCCATTATGTCACTGGGACCCCATTAAGTCACTGGGACCCCATACTGCCACTGGGACCCCATAAAGACACTGGGACCACATAAAGATATTGGGACCCTATAAAGGAACTGGGACACGATACAGACATTGGGACCCAATAAAGGCACTGGGACACGATACAGACTGTGGGGCCCCAAACAGACATTCAAGCTGCATACAGAGACTGGGACCCTATACAGACACTTGGATCCTATACAGGCACTGGGACGCCATACAGGCAATGGGACCCTATAAAGACACGGGAACCCCATACACACACTGCGACCCCATATGCACACTGGGAGCCCATATGCGCAATGGGAGCCCATATGCACACTGGGAGCCCATACAGGCACTGGGACCCCATACAGGCACTGGGACCCCATACAGACACTGGGAGCCCATACACACACTGGGACCCCATACATGCACTGGGATACCATACAGGCACTGGGATCCCATACGAACAATGGGAACCCATACAAACACTGGGACACCATACAGACACGTGAAACACTATGCAGACGTTGGAACCCTATGCAGACAGTGGGACCCTATGCAGACAGTGGGACCCTAAGCAGCCAATGGGACCCTATTCAAACACGGGGACTCTATTGAGGCACTGGGGCCTTATAAAGACCCTCGGACTCCATGCAGACACTGGGACCCTATACAGACACTGTGACCCTATACAGGCACGGGGACCCTGAACAGACATGGAGACCCCATACATACACTGGGAGTACATACAGACACTGGGACACCATACAGACACTGGCACCACATACAGACTGTCGGACCTCTATACAGACAATGGGACCCTATACAGGCACTGGGACCCTATTCAGACTTTTGGACCCCATACAGACACTGGGATCCACATCCAGACAGTGGGATCCCCATACAGTCACTGGGACCCTATACAGGCACTGGGACCCTATACAGGCACTGGGATCCTATCCCGACACTGGCACCCTATAAAGGCACTGGGACCAGACCCAGAATGTGGGACCTCATACAGAGTCTTGGACCCCAAACAGACAGTGGGATCCACATCCAGACAGTGGGATCCCCATACAGGCACTGGGACCCTATACAGGCACAGGGACTCTATACAGGCACTGGGATCCTATCCCGACACTGGCACGCTATACAGGCACTGGGACCCTATTCAGACTGTTGGACCCCATACAGACAGGGGGTCCACATCCAGACAGTGGGATCCCCATACAGGCACTGGGACCCTATACAGGCACTGGGTCCCTATACAGGCACTGGGACCCTATAGAGGCACTGGGACCCTATTCATAAAATGGGACTCTCAACAGGCACTGGGACCGTATGCAGACACTGGGACCCTATAAAGGCACTGGGACTGTATAAAGGCACTGGGACCCAATACAGACAGTGGGTCCTCCAACAGCCTCTGGGACCTATACAGGCACTAGGACCCTATAGAGGCACTGGAACCCCATAGAGACACTTGGAACCTATACAGACAGTGGGACACGTTACAGACTATAGGACCCCATACAGACACGGGGACCCTATACAGGCACTGGGACCCCATACAGGCACTGGGACCCCATACAGACACTGGGACCCCATTATGTCACTGGGACCCCATTAAGTCACTGGGACCCCATACAGCCACTGGGACCCCATAAAGACACTGGGACCACATAAAGACATTGGGACCCTATAAAGGAATTGGGACACGATACAGACATTGGGACGCAATAAAGGCACTGGGACACGATACAGACTGTGGGGCCCCAAACAGACATTCGAGCTGCATACAGAGACTGGGACCCTATACAGACACTGGGATCCTATACAGGCACTGGGACGCCATACAGGCAATGGGACCCTATCCAGACACAGGAAGCCCATACACACACAGCGACCCCATACGCACACTGGGAGCCCATATGCACACTGGGAGCCCATATGCACACTGGGACCCCATATGCACACTGGGACCCCATACAGGCACTGGGACCCCAAACAGGCACTGCGACCCCTTACAGGCACTGGGACCCCATACAGGTACTGGGACCCCATACAGGCACTGGGAGTCCATACAGACACTGGGACCCCATACAGGCACTGGGATACCATACAGGCACTGGGATCCCATGCAAACAATGGGAACCCATACAAACACAGGGAACCCATACAAACACTGGGACACCATACAGACACGTGAAACACTATGCAGACGTTGGAACCCTATGCAGACAGTGGGTCCCTATGCAGACAGTGGGACCCTAAGCAGCCAATGGGACCCTATTCAAACATGGGGACCCTATAGAGGCACTGGGGCCTTATAAAGACCCTCGGACTCCATGCAGACACTGGGACCCTATACAGACGCTGTGACCCTATATAGGCACGGGGACCCTGAACAGACATGGAGACCCCATACATACACTGGGAGTACATACAGACACTGGGACATCATACAGACACTGGCACCCCATAGAGACTGTCGGACCTCTATACAGACAATGGGACCCTATACAGGCACTGGGACCCTATTCAGACTGTTGGACCCCATACAGACAGTGGGATCCACATCCAGACAGTGGGATCCCCATACAGGCACTGGGACCCTATACAGGCACTGGGACTCTATACAGGCACTGGGACCCTATACAGGCACTGGGACCCTATACAGGCACTTGGATCCTATCCCGACACTGGCACCCTATAAAGGCACTGGGACCAGACCCAGAATGTGGGAGCTCATACAGAGTCTTGGACCCCAAACAGACACTGGGACCAGTAGAGACACTGGGACCCAATGCAGGCACTGGGACCCTATTCAGACTGTTGTACATCATACAGACACTGGGACACCATATAGACACTGGGACCCTATGCAGACACTGGGACCCTATTCAGACATTGGGAACCTATGCCGACAATGGGACCCTATAGTGGCATTGGGGCCTTATACAGACTCTTGGACTGCATGCAGATACTGGGACTTTATGCAGACATTGGGACCCCATGTAGACACTGGGACCCTATAGTGGCACTGAGGCCTTATACATACCCTCAGACTCCATGCAATCACTGGGACCGTATACAGACAATGGGACCCAATACAGACTGTGGGTCCTCCTAAAGACTCTGGGACCTCAAACAGACACTGGGACCCTATACAGGCACTGGGACCCTTTACAGGCACTGGGACCCTATTCATAAAATGGAACCCTCAACAGGCACTGGGACCGTATACAGGCACTGGGACCCTATAAAGGCACTGGGACCGTATAAAGGCACTGGGACCGTATAAAGGCACTGGGACCCAATACAGACAGTGGGACCTCCTACAGCTTCTGGGACCTATACAGGCACTGGGACCCTATACAGGCACTAGGACCCTATTCATAAAATGGGACCCTCAACAGGCACTGGGACCGTATACAGACACTGGGACCCTATAAAGGAACTGGGACCGTATAAAGGCACTGGGACCGTATAAAGGCACTGGGACCCAATACAGACTGTGGGACCTCCTACAGCCTCTGGGACCTATACAGGCACTGGGGCCCTATACAGACACTTGGAACCTATACAGACACTGGCACCCCATACAGACTTTGTGGGATCCACAACCAGACAGTGGGACCCCCATACAGGCACTGGAACCCCATACAGACACTTGGAACCTATACAGACACTGGCATCCCATACAGACTGTCGGACCTCTATACAGACAATGGGACCGTATACAGGCACTGGGATACTATTCAGACTGTTGGACCCCATACAGACAGTGGGATCCACATCCAGACCAGTGGGATCCACATCCAGACAGTGGGAACCTATACAGGCACTGGGATCCTATTCAGACTGTTGGACCCCATTCAGACACTGCGCCCCTATACAGACACTGGGACCCTATTCAAACTGTTGGACCCCATACAGGCACTGGGACCCCATACAGGCACTGGGACCCCATACAAACACAGGGATGCCATACAGACACAGGGACCCCATACAAACACTGGGACCCCATACAGACACTGGGACCCCATACAGACACTGGGACCCCATACAGACACTGGAACCATATAAAGGAACTGGGACTCGATACAGACCCAGGGATGTCAAACGGACACTGGGACTCTATACAGGCACTGGGTCCCTAAACAGGTACTGGGACCTTATAGAGGCACTAGTACCCTATTAATAAAATGGGACCCTCAACAGGCACTGGGACCGTATGTAGACACTGGGACCCTATAAAGGCACTGGGACCGTATAAAGGCACTGGGACCCAATACGGACTGTGGGTCCTCCAACAGCCTCTGGGACCTATAAAGGCACTGGGACCCTATACAGGCACTGGAACCCCATAGAGACACTTGGAACCTATACAGACAGTGAGACACGTTAGAGACTATAGGACCCCATACATACACTGGGACCCTATACAGGCACTTGGACCCTATACAGACACTGGGATCCTATTCAGACTGTTGGACTCCACACACATACTTGAACCCCATGCAGACACATGCACCCCATAAAGGCACTGGGACGCTATTCAGATTGTTGGACCCCATACAGACACTGCGACCCTATATAGACACTGGGACCTTATTCAGATTGTTGTATCCCATACAGGGACTGGGACACCATACAGGCACTGGGACCCCATACAGGCACTGGGACCCAATACAGGCACTGCGACACTATACAGACACTGGGACCCTATTCAGAATGTTGGATCCCATACAGGCACTGGGACCTCATACAGGCACGGGACCCCATTCAGACACTGGGACCCCATTAAGTCACTGGGACCCCATACAGCCACTGGGACCCCATACAGCCACTGGGACCACATAAAGACACTGGGACCCTATAAAGGAACTGGGACACGATACGGACATTGGGACCCAATAAAGGCACTGGGACACGATACAGACTGTGGGGCCCCATACAGATATTCAAGCTGCATACAGAGACTGGGACCCTATACAGACACTGGGATCCTATACAGGCACTGGGATGCCATACAGGCCCTGGGACCCTATACAGACACGGGGACGCTATACACACACTGGGACCCCATACACACACTGGGAGCCCATACACACACTGGGACCACATACAGACACTGGGACCCCATACAGACACTGGGACCCCATACAGGCACAGGGACCCCATACAGACACTGGGAGCCCATACACACACCAGGAGTCCATACAGACACTGGGACCCCATACAGGCACTGGGATCCCATACAGGCACTGGAATCCCATACAAACAATGGGAACCCATACAAACACTGGGACACCATACAGACACGTGAAACACTATGCAGACGTTGGAACCCTATGAAGACAGTGGGACCCTATGCAGACAGTGGGACCCTAAACAGCCAATGTGACCTTTTTCAAACACGGGGACCCTATAGAGGCACTGGGGCCTTATAAAGACTCTCGGACTCCATGCAGACACTGGAACCCTATACAGACACTGTGACCCCATACAGGCACTGGGACCCCGTACAGGCACTGGGACCCCGTACAGACACAGGGACACCATACAGACACAGGGATGCCATACAGACACAGGGATGCCATACAGACACAGGGATGCCATACAGACACAGGGACGCTATACAGACACAGGGACCCCATACAGTCACTGGGACCCCATACAGTCACTGGGTCCCCACACAGACACTGGGACCCCATACAGACACTGGGACCCAAAATAGTCACTGTGACCCCATACAGGCACTAGGACCCCATACAGACACTGGGACCATATAAAGGAACTGGGACTCGATACAGACCCTGGGATGTCAAACAGACACTTGAACCTTATACAGGCACCGGGTCCCTATACAGGCACTGGGACCCCATAGAGGCACTAGGACCCTATTCATAAAATGGGACCCTCAACAGGCACTGGGACCATATACAGACACTGGGACCCTATAAAGGCACCGGGTCCGTATAAAGGCACTGGGACCCAATACAGACTGTGGGTCCTCCTACAGCCTCTGGGACCTATACAGGCACTGGGACCCGAGACACTGGGAGACGTTACAGACTATAGGACCCCATACAGACACTGGGACCCTATACAGGCACTGGGACCCTATACAGACACTGGGATCCTATTCAGACTGTTGGACTCCATACACATACTCGAACCCCATGCAGACACAAGCACCCCATAAAGGCACTGGGACCCTATTCAGATTGTTGGACCCCATACAGACACTGCGACCCTCTATAGACAGTGGGAACTTATTCAGACTGGTGGATCCCATACAGGCACTGGGACACCAGACAGGCATTGGGACCCCATACAGGCACTGGGACCCCATACAGACACTGCGACCCTATACAGACACTGGGAACCCATTAAGTCACTGGGACCCCATTAAGTCACTGGGACAGCATACAGCCACTGGGACCACATAAAGGCATTGGGACCCTATAAAGGAACTGGGACACGATACAGACACTGGGACCCAATAAAGGCACTTGGACACGATTCAGACTGTGGGGCCCCATACAAACATTCGAGCTGCATACAGAAACTGGGACCCTATACAGACACTGGGATCCTCTACAGGCATTGGGACGCCATACAGGCACTGGGACCCTATACAGACATGGGGACCCCATACACACACTGGGACCCCATACACACACTGGGAGCCAATACACACACTGGGAGCCCATACACACACTGGGAGCCCATACACACACTGGGAGCCCATACACACACTGGGACCGTATAAAGGCACTGGGACCCAATACAGACTGTGGGTCCTCCTACAGCCTCTGGGATCTATACAGGCACTGGGACCCGAGACACTGGGACACATTACAGACTATAGACCCCATACAGACACTGCGACCCTATATAGACACTGGGACCTTATTCAGACTGTGGGATCCCATACAGGCACTGGGACACCATACAGGCACTGGGACCCCATGCAGGCACTGGGACCCCATACAGACACTGCGACCCTATACAGACACTGGGACCCTATTCAGACTGTTGGATCCCATACAAGCACTGGGACCCCATACAGGCACTGGGACCCCATTCAGACACTGGGAATGCATTAAGTCACTGGGACCCCATTAAGTCACTGGGACAGCATACAGCCACTGGGACCCCATAAAGACTCTGGGACCATATAAAGACATTGGGACCCTATAAAGGAACTGGGACACGTTACAGACACTGGGACCCAATAAAGGCACTGGGACCCTATACAGACATGGGGACCCCATACACACACTGGGACCCCATACACACACTGGGAGCCAATACACACACTGGGAGCCCATACACACACTGGGAGCCCATACACACACTGGGAGCCCATACACACACTGGGACCGTATAAAGGCACTGGGACCCAATACAGACTGTGGGTCCTCCTACAGCCTCTGGGATCTATACAGGCACTGGGACCCGAGACACTGGGACACATTACAGACTATAGACCCCATACAGACACTGCGACCCTATATAGACACTGGGACCTTATTCAGACAGTGGGATCCCATACAGGCAGTGGGACACCATACAGGCACTGGGACCCGATACAGGCACTGGGACCCCATTCAGACACTGGGAATGCATTAAGTCACTGGGACACCATACAGCCACTGGGACCCCATAAAGAGTCTGGGACCCCATAAAGACATTGGGACCCTATAAAGGAACTGGGACACGATACAGACACTGGGACCCAATAAAGGCACTGGGACACGATATAGACTGTGGGGCCCCATACAGACATTCGAGCTGCATACAGAGACTTGGAACCTATACAGACACTGGGATCCTCTACAGGCAGTGGAACGCCATACAGGCACTGGGACCCTATACAGACACGGGGACCCCATACACACACTGGGACCCCATACACACACTGGGACCCCATACACACACTGGGACCCCATACACACACTGGGAGCCCACACAGACACTGGGAGTCCATACAAGCACTGGGAGTCCATACAGGCACTGGGACCCCATGCAGGCACTGGGAACCCATGCAGGCACTGGGAACCCATGTCGGCACTGGGACCCCATACAGGCACTGGGACCCCATACACACACTGGGAGCCCATACAGGCACTGGGACCCCATACAGGCACTGGGACCCTATACAGGCACTGGGGTCCCATACAGGCACTGGGATCCCATACAAACAATGGGAACCCATACAAACACTGGGACACCATACAGACACGTGAAACACTATGCAGACGTTGGAACCCTATGCAGGCAGTGGGACCCCATTCAGACAGTGGGACCCTAAGCAGCCAGTGGGACCCTATTCAAACACGGGGACCCTATAGAGGCACTGGGGCCTTATAAAGACCCTCGGACTCCATGCAAACACTGGGACCCTATACAGACAATGGGACCTTGTACAGATACTGGGACCCGGTACAGACACGGGGACCCCATGCACACACTGGGACCCTATACAGGCAATGGGAGCCTATACAGACACTGGGAGTCCATACAGACACTGGGACCCCATACAAGATACTAGGACCCCATACAGACACTGGGACCCAATAGAGACACTGGGATCCCATACAGACTGTCGGACCTCTATACAGACAATGGGACTGTATACAGGCATTAGGACCCTATTCAGACTGTTGGACCCCATACAGACACTGCAACCCTATATAGACACTGGGACCTTATTCAGACTGTTGTATCCCATACAGGCACTGGGACCCCATACAGGCACTGGGACCCCATACAGGCACTGGGACCCTATTCAGAATGTTGGATCCCATACAGGCACTGGGACCCCATACAGGCACGGGACCCCATTCAGACACTGGGACCCCATTAAGTCACTGGGACCCCATACAGCCACTGGGACCCCATAAAGACACTGGGTCCACATAAAGACACTGGGAGCCTATAAAGGAACTGGGACACGATACATACATTGGGACCCAATTAAGGCACTGGGACACGATACAGACTGTGGGGCCCCATACAGACATTCGAGCTGCATACAGAGACTGGGACTCTATACAGACACTGGGATCCTATACAGGCACTGGGATGCCATACAGGCACTGGGATCCTATACAGACACGGGGACCCTATACAGACACTGGGACCCCATACACACACTGGGAGCCCATACACACACTGGGAGCCCGTACAGGCACTGGGACCCCATACAGACACAGGGACGCCATACAGACACAGGGACCCCATACAGTCACTGGGACCCCATACAGACACTGGGACCCAAAATAGTCACTGTGACCCCATACAGGCACTAGGACCCCATACAGACACTGGGACCATATAAAGGAACTGGGACTCGATACAGACCCTGGGATGTCAAACAGACACTGGGACCTTATACAGGCACCGGTTCCTATACAGGCACTAGGACCCTATTCATAAAATGGGACCCTCAACAGGCACTGGGACCATAGACAGACACTGGGACCCTATAAAGGCACTGGGTCCGTATAAAGGCACTGGGACCCAATACAGACTGTGGGTCCTCCTACAGCCTCTGGGACCTATACAGGCACTGGGACCCGAGACACTGGGAGACGTTACAGACTATAGGACCCCATACAGGCACTGGGACCCTATACAGGCACTGGGACCCTATACAGACACTGGGATCCTATTCAGACTGTTGGACTCCATACACATACTCAAACCCCATGCAGACACAAGCACCCCATAAAGGCACTGGGACCCTATTCAGATTGTTGGACCCCATACAGACACTGCGACCCTATATAGACAGTGGGAACTTATTCAGATTGGTGGATCCCATACAGGCACTGGGACACCAGACAGGCACTGAGTCCCCATACAGGCACTGGGACCCCATACAGACACTGCGACCCTATACAGACACTGGGAACCCATTAAGTCACTGGGACAGCATACAGCCACTGGGACCACATAAAGGCATTGGGACCCTATAAAGGAACTGGGACACGATACAGACACTGGGACCCAATAAAGGCACTTGGACACGATTCAGACTGTGGGGCCCCATACAAACATTCGAGCTGCATACAGAAACTGGGACCCTATACAGACACTGGGATCCTCTACAGGCACTGGGACGCCATACAGGCACTGGGACCCTATACAGACATGGGGACCCCATACACACACTGGGACCCCATACACACACTGGGAGCCAATACACACACTGGGAGCCCATACACACACTGGGAGCCCATAAACACACTGGGAGCCCATACACACACTGGGACCGTATAAAGGCACTGGGACCCAATACAGACTGTGGGTCCTCCTACAGCCTCTGGGATCTATACAGGCACTGGGACCCGAGACACTGGGACACATTACAGACTATAGACCCCATACAGACACTGCGACCCTATATAGACACTGGGACCTTATTCAGACTGTGGGATCCCATACAGGCACTGGGACACCATACAGGCACTGGGACCCCATGCAGGCACTGGGACCCCATACAGACACTGCGACCCTATACAGACACTGGGACCCTATTCAGACTGTTGGATCCCATACAAGCACTGGGACCCCATACAGGCACTGGGACCCCATTCAGACACTGGGAATGCATTAAGTCACTGGGACCCCATTAAGTCACTGGGACACCATACAGCCACTGGGACCCCATAAAGAGTCTGGGACCCCATAAAGACATTGGAACCCTATAAAGGAACTGGGACACGATACAGACACTGGGACCCAATAAAGGCACTGGGACACGATACAGACTGTGGGGCCCCATACAGACATTCGAGCTGCATACAGAGACTAGGACCCTATACAGACACTGGGATCCTCTACAGGCAGTGGAACGCCATACAGGCACTGGGACCCTATACAGACACGGGGACCCCATACATACACTGGGACCCCATACACACACTGGGACCCCATACACACACTGGGACCCCATACACACACTGGGACCCCATACACACACTGGGAGCCCACACAGACACTGGGAGTCCATACAGGCACTGGGACCCCATGCAGGCACTGGGAACCCATACAGGCACCGGGACCCCATTCAGACACTGGGAATGCATTAAATCACTGGGACCCCATTAAGTCACTGGGACACCATACAGCCACTGGGACCCCATAAAGACTCTGGGACCACATAAAGACATTGGGACCCTATAAAGGAACTGGGACACGATACAGACACTGGGCCCCAATAAAGGCACTGGGACACGATACAGACTGTGGGGCCCCATACGGACATTCGAGCTGCATACAGAGACTGGGACCCGATACAGACACTGGGATCCTCTACAGGCAGTGGAACGCCATACAGGCACTGGGACCCTATACAGACACGGGGACCCCATACACACACTGGGACCCCATACACACACTGGGACCCCATACACACACTGGGACCCCATACACACACTGGGAGCCCACACAGACACTGAGAGCCCATACAAGCACTGGGAGTCCATACAGGCATTGGGACCCCATGCAGGCACTGGGAACCCATGCAGGCACTGGGAACCCATGCAGGCACTGGGGTCCCATACAGGCACTGGGATCCCATACAAACAATGGGAACCCATACAAACACTGGGACACCATACAGACACGTGAAACACTATGCAGACATTGGAACCCTATGCAGACAGTGGGACCCCATTCAGACAGTGGGACCCTAAGCAGCCAGTGGGACCCTAAGCAGCCAGTGGGACCCTATTCAAACACGGGGACCCCATAGAGGCACTGGGGCCTTATAAAGACCCTCGGACTCCATGCAAACACTGGGACCCTATACAGACAATGGGACCCCATACACACACTGGGACCCTATACAGGCAATGGGAGCCTATACAGACACTGGGAGTCCATACAGACACTGGGACCCCATACAAGATACTAGGACCCCATACAGACACTGGGACCCAACAGAGACACTGGGATCCCATACAGACTGTCGGACCTCTATACAGACAATGGGACTGTATACAGGCATTAGGACCCTATTCAAACTGTCGGACCCCATACAGAAACTGGGATCCCCATCCAGATAGTGGGTTCCCCATACAGGCACTGGGACACTATACAGGCACTGGGACCCTGTACAGACACTGGGATCCTATTCAGACTGTTGGACTCCATACACATACTCGAACCCCATGCAGACACATGCACCCCATAAAGGCACTCGGACCCGATACAGATTGTTGGACCCCATACAGGCCATGGGACCGCATACAGGCACTGGGACCCCATACAGGCACTGGGACCCCAAACAGACACTGCGACCCCATACAGACACTGGGACCCTATTCAAACTGTTGTATCCCATACAGGCACTGGGACCCCATACAGGCACTGGGACCCCATTCAGACACTGGGAACCCATTAAGTCACTGGGACCCCATTAAGTCACTGGGACCCCATAAAGACACAGCGACCACATAAAGACATTGGGACCCTATAAAGGAACTGGGATACGATACAGACACTGGGACCCAATAAAGGCTCTGGGACACGATGCAGACTGTGGGGCACCATACAGACATTCGAGCTGCAGACAGAGACTGGGACCCTATACAGACACTGGGATCCTCTACAGGCACTGGGACGCTATACAGACATGGGACCCCATACACACACTGGGACCCCATACACACACTGGGACCCCATACACACACTGGGACCCCATACACACACTGGGACCCCATACAGACACTGGGAGCCCATACAGCATCTGGGAGTCCATACAGACACTGGGACCCCATACAGGCACTGGGACCCCATACAGGCACTGGGACCCCATACAAACAATGAGAGCCCATACAAACAATGGGAACCCATACAAACACTGGGACGCCATACAGACACGTGAAACACTATGCAGACGTTGGAACCCTATGCAGACAGTGGGACCCTATGCAGACAGTGGGACCCTAAGCAGTCAGTAGGACCCTATTCAAACACGGGGACCCTATAACGGCACTGGGGCCTTATAAAGACCCTCAGACTCCATGCAGACACTGGGACCCTATACAGACACTGGGACCTTGTACAGAAACGGGGTCCCTGTACAGACACGGGGATCCCATACACACACTGGGACCCCATACACACACTGGGACCCTATACAGGCACTGGGATCCTATACAGACACTGGGATCCTATTTAGACTGTTGGACTCCATACACATACTCGAACCCCATGCATTCACAAGCACCCCATAAAGGTACTTGGACCCACTTCAGACTGTTGGACTCCATACTGACACTGGGAGCCTATACAGACACATGGAGTCTATACAGACACTGGGACCCCATACAAGACATTAGGACTCCATACAGACACTGGGACCCCATACAGACACTGGGACGCCATAGCGACACTGGGATCCCAAACAGAGTGTCGGACCTCTATACAGACAATGGGACTGTATAAAGGCATTAGGACCCTATTCAGACTGTTGGACCCCATACAGACACTGGGATCCCCATCCAGGCACTGGGACCCTATACAGGCACTGGGACCCTATGCAGGCACTGGGATCCTATGCAGGCACTGGGATCCTATTCAGACTGTTGGACTCCATACACATACTTGAACCGCATGCAGACACATGCACATCATACAGGAACTGGGACCCCATACAGGCATTGGGACCCCATACAGGCACTGGGACCCCATACAGACATGTGAAACCCTATGCAGACATTGGAACCCTATGCAGACAGTGGGACCCCATGCAGACAGTGGGACCCCATGCAGACAGTGGGACCCTATGCAGACAGTGGGACCCTATGCAGACAGTGGGACCCTATGCAGACAGTGGGACACAAAAGAGTCACTGGGGCCTTATATAGGCCCTTGGACACCATGCAGACACTGGGACCCTATACAGACCATGGGACGCTGTACAGACATGGGGACCCTGTTCAGACACGGTGACACTGTATAGACACTGGTACACTGTACAGACACTTGGAACCTATGCACACACTGGGACCCGAGACACGATACAGACTATCGGAGCCCATACAGTCACTGCGACCCCATACAGGCACTGGGACCCCATTCAGACACTGGGAACCCATTAAGTCACTGGGACCCCATTAAGTCACTGGGACCCCATACAGACACTGGGACCCCATAAGGACACTGGGACCACATAAAGACATTGGGACCCTATAAAGGAACTGGGACACGATACAGACTGTGGGGCACCATACAGACATTCGAGCTGCATACAGAGACTGGGACCCTATACAGACACTGGGATCCTCTACAGGCACTGGGACGCTATACAGACATGGGGACCCCATACACACACTGGGACCCCATACACACACTGGGACACCATACACACACTGGGACCCCATACAGACACTGGGAGCCCATACAGCATCTGGGAGTCCGTACAGACACTGGGACCCCATACAGGCACTGGGACCCCATACAAACAATGGGAACCCATACAAATAATGGGAACCCATTACAAACACTGGGATGCCATACAGACACGTGAAACACTATGCAGACGTTGGAACCCTATGCAGACAGTGGGACCCTATGCAGACAGTGGGACCCTAAGCAGTCAGTAGGACCCTATTCAAACACGGGGACCCTATACAGGCACTGGGGCCTTATAAAGACCCTCGGACTCCATGCAGACACTGGGACCCTATACAGACACTGGGACCTTGTACAGAAACGGGGTCCCTGTACAGACACGGGGATCCCATACACACACTGGGACCCCATACACACACTGGGACCCTATACAGGCACTGGGATCCTATACAGACACTGGGATCCTATTTAGACTGTTGGACTCCATACACATACTCGAACCCCATGCATTCACAAGCACCCCATAAAGGTACTTGGACCCACTTCAGACTGTTGGACTCCATACTGACACTGGGAGCCTATACAGACACATGGAGTCTATACAGACACTGGGACCCCATACAAGACATTAGGACTCCATACAGACACTGGGACCCCATACAGACACTGGGACGCCATAGCGACACTGGGATCCCATACAGAGTGTCGGACATCTATACAGACAATGGGACTGTATAAAGGCATTATGACCCTATTCAGACTGTTGGACCCCATACAGACACTGGGATCCCCATCCAGGCACTGGGACCCTATACAGGCACTGGGACCCTATGCAGGCACTGGGACCCTATGCAGGCACTGGGACCCTATGCAGGCACTGGGACCCTATTCAGACTGTTGGACTCCATACACATACTTGAACCCCATGTAGACACATGCACATCATACAGGAACTGGGACCCCATACAGGCATTGGGACCCCATACAGGCACTGAGACCCCATACAGACATGTGAAACCCTATGCAGACATTGGAACCCTATGCAGACAGTGGAACCCCATGCAGACAGTAGGACCCCATGCAGACAGTGGGACCCTATGCAGACAGTGGGACCCAAAAGAGTCACTGGGGCCTTATATAGGCCCTTGGACACCATGCAGACACTGGGACCCTATACAGACCATGGGACGCTGTACAGACATGGGGACCCTGTTCAGACACGGTGACACTGTACAGACACTGGTACACTGTACAGACACTGGTACACCGTACAGACACTGGTACACTGTACAGACACTTGGAACCTAAACACACACTGGGACCCGAGACACGATACAGACTATCGGAGCCCATACAGTCACTGCGACCCCATACAGGCACTGGGACCCCATTCAGACACTGGGAACCCATTAAGTCACTGGGACCCCATTAAGTCACTGGGACCCCATACAGACACTGGGACCCCATAAGGACACTGGGACCACATAAAGACATTGGGACCCTATAAAGGAACTGGGATACGATACAGACACTGGGACCCAATAAAGGCACTGGGACACGATACAGACTGTGGGGCCCCATACAGACATTCGAGCTGCATACAGAGACTGGAACCCTATACAGACACTGGGATCCTCTACAGGCACTGGGGTGCTATACAGACACGGGGACCCCATACTCACACACTGGGACCCCTTACTCACACTGGGACCCCATACACACACTGGGACCCCATACACACACTGGGAGCCCATACAGACACTGGGAGTCCATACAGACACTGGGAGCCCATACAGGCACTGGGACCCCATACAGGCACTGTGATCCCATACAAACAATGGGAACAAATACAAACAATGGGACGCCATACAGACACGTGAAACACTATGCAGATATTGGAACCCTATGCAGACAGTGGGACCCCATGCAGACAGTGGGACCCTATTCAAACACGGGGACCCCATAGAGGCACTGGGGCCTTATAAAGACCCTCGGACTCCATGCAGACAATGGGACCCTATACAGACACTGGGACCTTGAACAGAAACGGGGTCCCTGTACAGACACGGGGACCCCATACACACACTGGGACCCCATACAGACTGTCGGATCTCTATACAGACAAAGGTACTGTATACAGGCACTGGGACCCTATTCAGACTGTTGGACCACATACATACAGTGCGATCCCCATACAGACACTGGGACCCCATACAGACACTGGGACCCCATACAGACACTGGGATCTCATACAGACTGTTGGACCCTATACAGACTGTTGGACTCTATACAGGCACTTGGACCCTATTCAGACTGTGAGACCCCATACAGACACTGGGACCCCATACAGAAACTGGAACCCTATGCAGACACTGGGACCCTATGCAGACACTGGGACCCTATGCAGACACTGGGACCCTACACAACCTATGGGACCCCATATAGACACTGGGACCCTATGCAGACATTGGGACCATATGCAGACACTGGGACCCTACACAACCTAAGGGATGCCATATAGACACTGGGACCCTATACAGGCACTGGGACTCTATACAGAAACTGGGACCCTATACAGACACTGGGACCCTATACAGACTATTGGACCCCATACAGGCACTGGGACCCTATACAGGCACTGGGACCCTATACAGACACTGGGATCCTATTCAGACTGTTGGACTCCATACAGATATTCGAACCCCATACAGACACTTGGACCCCATACTGGCACTGTGACCCTATTCAGACTGTTGGACCCCATATAGACACTGCGACACTATACAGACACTGGGACCCTATTCAGTCTGTTGGACCCCATACAGGCACTGGGACCCCATACAGACACTGGGACCCCATACAGACTGTCGGATCTCTAGACAGACAATGGGACCGTATACAGGCATTGGGACCCTATTCAGACGGTTGGATCACATACATACTGGGATCCCCATACAGACACTGGGACCCCATACAGACACTGGGACCCCATACAGACTGTCGGATCTCTATACAGACAAAGGGACTGTATACAGGCACTGGGACCCTATTCAGACTGTTGGACCACATACATACAGTGGGATCCCCATACAGACACTGGGACCCCATACAGACACTGGGACTCCATACAGACACTGGGACCCCATACAGACACTGGGACCCCATACAGACACTGGGATCTCATACAGACTGTTGGACCCTATACAGACTGTTGGACCCTATACAGGCACTTGGACCCTATTCAGA
The DNA here is from genome assembly GCF_017639515.1 of Carcharodon carcharias. Lineage (NCBI taxonomy): Eukaryota > Metazoa > Chordata > Chondrichthyes > Lamniformes > Lamnidae > Carcharodon > Carcharodon carcharias. The sequence goes on from NC_054485.1 coordinate 58,774,694, forward strand.
CTGTGGGACCCCATACAGACACTGGGACCCCATACAGACACTGGGACCCCATACACACTGTTGGACCCCATACAGACTGTTCGACCCTATACAGGCACTGGGAACCTATTCAGACTGTTGGACCCCATACAGACAGAGGGATCCCCATACAGACACTTGGACTCCGTACAGACACTGGGACCCTATGCAGACACTGGGACCCTACACAACCTCTGGGACCCCATATAGACACTGGGACCCTATGCAGACATTGGGACCATGTGCAGTCACTGGGATGCTATACAGATACTGGGGCCTTATACAGTCACTGGAACTCTATGCCGACACATGGGATACTATACATACACTGGGGCACTATTGTGGCACTGGGGCGGCCTACAGACACTCGGACTCTATCCAGACACTGGGACCTATACAGACACTAGGAGCCTGTACAGATACTGGGGTCCAATACAACCACTGGGACCCCATACAGAGACTTCGACTCTGTACAAACACTTTGACCCTATACAGACACTCGCTCCCAATAAAGGAACTGGGACACGATACAGACACTGGGACCCTATACAGACACTGGGACCCTATAAAGGCACTGGGACACGATACAGACTTTGGGACCCCAAACAGGCACTGGGACCCCAATCAGGCACTGGGACCCTATACAGGCACTGGGACCCTACACAGACACTGGGACCCTATACAGACACTGGGACACTATACAGACACTGGGAGCCTACACAGCCACTTGGACTCTATGTAGACACGTGGGACACTATACATGTACTGGGGCACTATTGTGGCACTGGGACCCCATACAGACACTCGGACTCTATCCAGACACTGGGACCCAATATAGACACGGGGACCCTATACAGACAGTCGAATCCTATAGAGTCACTGGGATCCCATACAGGCACTGGGACCCTATATAGACACTGGGACCCGATACAGACTCTGAGACCCGATACAGACTCTGGGAACCCATACAGACTCTGGGACCCCATACAGATTCTGGGACCCCATACAGACTCTGGGACCCCATACAGGCACTGGGACCCCATACAGGCACTGGGACCCCATACAGGCACTGGGACCCTATACAGGCACTGTGACCCTATACAGGCACTTGGACTCTATACAGACACTGGAACCTATTCAGATACTGGGGCTCTATACAGACACTGGGAGCCTACACAGACTTGAACTTGTCCACTTTGGCAGGAAGAATAGAAAAGCAACATAGTATTTAAATGGAGAGAGATTGCAGAACTCTGTGGTGCAGAGGGATCTGGGTGTACTGGTACATGGATCATAAAATGTTAGTATGCAGATGCAGCATGTATTTAGGAATACAAGTGAAATGTTGTTCATTGCAAGGGAAAGGGAATATAAAAGTAAGGAAGTTTTGCTACAATTTTAGAGTTCTGTGTACAAGTTGGTCTCCTTATTTTAGAAAGCAAAAATTGCATTAGAAGCAGTTCATAGAAGGTTCACTCGACTAATTCCTGGGATGTGGACATTATCTTATGAGGAAAGGTTGGACAGGTTGGGTCTGTATCCATTGGAGTTTAGAAGAATGAGAGGTGATCGTATTGAAACATATAAGATCCTGAGGGAATTTGATAGTGTGGACACTGAAAGGATGTTTCCCCTTGTGGGAGAGACTAGAACTAGGGGGCACAGTTTTAAAGTAAGGGGTCTCTCATTTAAAACAGAGATTATGAGAACTTTTTTCTTCCAGAGTGTCATGAATCTATGGAATTCTCTTCCTCAGAGCACGGTGGAGGCAGGGTCATTAAATATTTTTAAGTCAGATGTCGATAGATTCTTGACTACAAGGGAATCAAAGGAGATCGGGTTAGGCAGGAAAGTGGAGTTGAGGCCATAATTAGATTAGTCATGATCTTATCGAATGGCAGAGCAGACTTAAGCCCCAGCACGCATTCCTCCATTTGTCACTCGTGCACTCTACTCGATACATCCTGTCAACCCGAAAATGACCCATTTATGCCTACTCTCTGTTTCCTGTTAGCTAACCAATCTTCTATCCATGCTAATATGTTACTCCCTACACCATGAGTTCTTAATTTTTGTAGTAACATTTGATGTGGAACCTTGCCAAATGTCTTCAGAAAATCCAAGTACACCATATCTACAAGTTCCCCTTTGTCCGTGTTGCCTGTTACTTCCTCAAAGAACTGTAATTAATCGGTCAAATATGATTTCCCTTTCACAGAACCATGCTGATTCTGCCTGCTTGCATTAAGACTTTCTGAGTGCCCCACTCCTTAATAATAGATTCCAGCATTTTGCACCTGACAAATGTTAAGCCAACTGGCCTATTCCTGCTCCTAACTTATATTCATATGGAACACTGGCTGATTGAGGAATTCCCAGCCACGACCTTATTTGGATCACTGGACAATTGGCGAGAGAAGGTCATGTGACAAGCCTATCTTTTGTCTGTTTTAAGTACCTGCTTACTCTACAGAACGAGATACGCAACTGAGATGCTGGAGGAACAAGACCTTAAGTATGTTCTTTTTCTCTCTCTATTCAACTTCTAAATTTTGAACCCTGTCTGCTGATTTTGGCTATACAGGTGCCACAGAAAAAGATTTTAAAAAGAACTCAATCCAATGCTGTTGTCTCAAGAAAGACAGATAAATTGTCCATCTAGAATTTTAAATTGCATCGATGCTGAAAACAGGACCATCAAATTCAGTGTGATGTCCAGCCGAGTCACCAAGCTTCAAGAGTCATATGGGCTGAAAACCAATGTGTTGTCAACTAATTTAAGATTGTCAGTCAGATTCTCAGTGTGGCACATTTACATGTACTGCAAGCTACATATATTAATACACAGGGCCCTGTTCTTTGCAGACAGAAAGAACATGCACACATATTGTGCCTATTTCAGCTAAGCAAAATTAAGTGACAACCATTCTCTGGTTAATCCCCAGGGCAATGTCTTGACCGATCATAGTCAAGCTGCCTGGTTTAAATTTCAAACAATGCTGGTGGGGAGGGAGGGCCAGTAAAACTTCTTGGATGGGCTGCCCAACAGGCTTCAGCCTGCCTCAACCTCTCCACAATCTTATAGTGTGATGGGTGAGGCCTGGGCTGGCCCTTGCCCCAACTCAGGCTCCTAAGCGGCCAATTTATGACCACTTAAGGGTGGGAAGTAGGGGAGGGCACCTCCAACAACAGCCTCCTTTCAACATCGAGGGCTTCCCCACAAGAAGGTCTGTTCCCTCTAGTGCTCCTTCCACCACACCGCCCCCCCACCACCGGCCTCTCCACCAACACCCCCATTGCCTTTCTACCCTATCCCCAAGGCCTCACCTCCCCTCCCTGCCATGACATCCCCACACTTACCTGGAGTTCTGGACTTAAGAAGCTGGGGACTGCTTGCAGCCTCAGTCCTGTCCACTGCAGCTTCTGGCAATAGAGAGCTGCTGGCCAATCAGAATGGCTGGAAGGTCTCTGAGGCAGGACTTCCTCCCAAGCGAGGGGCAGAAGTCCTACCTCCAGCCAGTCAACGCTTGTTGGAGCATTAAATGGCTGTGGGACAGCCAGTATTGGGGTATTTTTGCTACCGACTCCTCGAATGGTGGGAAGGGCCACTGAACTGGCAAGTATACCCTTTTTAAACAAAAAAACTGTTGTGGTCAAACGAGGAGAGGGATCCCTCCTCACCTGATCATAACAATTGATAATGAGACCACCTAGATAAAGAACAGATGTCTGCCTCTGTTAATACCATTGCTAGGACCTCCCTGAGTCTTTAATTCCAGGCATAACACCAAACATTGCCCATCCTCCCATGTTGGCAGGGACTGTGAGTGTTGATAGGCTATCCAACTGTGGGTGGCTTCACAGCCGATGGAGCTAATTTGATCTTCTTCTCAATTATTCTCTGTTCCCACAGGTAAATGCGCTGGTCATCGGTGCAGGAGTCAGCAGGGGGGCGGTGGTGGGGGTGTGGAGGAGGCAGGAAGGTCAGTCATCATGTCTGAGATCAGCGAACTGGGATCATACTTGGTAACTGTGAGGCTCAGCATCCTATAAAACAGTGGATTCATTGATAAGTGAACCACTGTGGAAACCCTCCAATCCTAGAAGGTAATGGCCATAAACTTTGAAGCTTTGCAAGATCTTCTCATTATATTTCTGACAGTTGTCTATACTTACATATCAAAAGCTATTATTTGCAATAAAAATGCTGACATTTGCCTACCTTAATGGCCTTTGGTCTCAAAACCACATCTTTTTCATTTGAAGGAAGTAATTAAAAAGATTCAATAATCCTTTTGATAAATACAAAATGGCTGACAATAATGGCTTATAACATTTCCAAAAAGAGTAACAAGCCTGAGGATTAGGAGGACTTTAGAATCCAGCAAAGGAGGGCCAAGGAATAGATATAGAAAGAGAAAATGGAATGTGAGAGTAAACTAGCAAGAGACAGATTGTAAATGTTTCTCTGGGAATTTAATAGCAAAGAGGTTAGTGAAGGTAAATGTGGGCCCATTTGAGACAGAGGCCTGTAAAATTACAAAGTGGGATAAGGAAATGGCAGAGACATTATTCTAGGTGGAATATTCGTCTTAGTCCCAGCTAATTTCCCAATGGGTGGGCTTTGCCAAGGCTCTCTTCCAGACCAGCAACATTAGCATCCTGCCTTCAGGGCCAGACTCCCAGGCCAATTTGGGATGATGCTTCCATTCAGTCAAAGGGAGGATTTCTAATTAATGGACCATAGCATGGGTTAGAAGAGCTCACGAGAACTTCATTTTTGAGACTGCAGCATGCACAGAAATGCAGAGGAAACCTGGGAAGGCTGCTTGAGCAGTCTCTCACTCTAACTTGGAGGCCTTGCTGCAGGATCTGAGGAGCTGTGGTGAGGTGAACTTTCCCAAGGATGGGAGGAAGGGAACAACCTCTCCAACCAAGCAGGTGCTGATGCAAGTGGCCAGGGAGGTCAGCAGCAGGAGCGTGCTCCTTTCACCCTGGAGACACTGCATCAAGAGAATTCAGGATCACAGGAGGGCATAACAGGTGATTGGTATAACACTTTCAGGTGCCCAGTTGCACACGCTGACTTGCCCAGCATTCTTCTGCACAGCAAACCACTCATTCCTCCCTCTGCAGGTACTTCATATTTCCATCTGAGCAGCCAACGCTTATACTCATCTTTATCCTCTTGCCCTTTCACACCCATTCCTCACAACCACTCTCCACAAATGATGTCCTTCCTGGCTCTCGACAAAGGCCATTACCAGCACTCACACCTCTCCATGCACAGGAAGATAGCACACAGCCTGGCAAAAGGCAGTGACCCAGAGGAGGGCAGGGGAGCATTGTGGCCCTCCAACGACAGGCTTCTTGATGAACACTGGCAATGTGTGTCCATTTGCTCCAATGGGAAAGTCTCATTCTAAGAGGCTACAGATATCGGCAGTGACTTTCCATAATAGCCTGAGCCTCCCAAGGCACCGATGCTCAGAGATGATGAGAAAGCTGGTCTTCTACCTGTAGACCCTGTGTTGGGGTCTCGCTTCCTTTCAGCTGGATCTCAGTGTCCTTTCCATCTGCCCTGTGGAGGGACTTGTGGTTGAGGAGAAGCCGCTGGTGCTCCTGCTGCTGCTGGAGCTTTGAAGAGGTGGATGGTAAGCTGCATAAGGTGACCGTTTACCATGGTGAAGGCAGGCAACAGGGAAATGCAGCTGAAGGTGAGTGAAGTGCTGGTCTGGAGATGTGCCTTCCAAACAGTTAGCAATCACCTGCCAAGCAGTGAAAGCACTGAGAGGGAAGGGTGCTTTGAACAGCTGCCCCTCACTAGGCCATGGCTGGAGCTCTTCAGTGTAACTAATCAAAACCTTCCCACTTGTCAGTTTCACTGAAGAAGCTCTTCCAATGGCGCACTTGCCTCAGTCACCCTGGTGAGGTGTAGACAGAGCATGAAACCTGTGCACTGTTGGTAGAGAAGGAATTCAAGGTTAAAGAGGCTCTTAAATGCCTTTTTAATCACTTCAGTTGCTTTCCAGCCAGTCCCAAGGAGTTCCCTGCTGGACCTAAAGAGGGTGGAACCATGTCAGAATCCCAATTCCCAGGATTTTTCCACCCAACATGCTCCAGAATCTGTCTCCAACTGGCTGGGGAATTCTACCCTTCACTTGTGTGTTCACATAAAAACATTCCATAAATAGTGGTGAATCAGGACTCGAGTGAAAAGAAGCATTTGGGGAAATTATTAGCCAACAAACAGTAGAGGAAAGGTTAATGGGACTTAAAGTTGACAAATCCCCTGGAATTGATGGCTTGCATCCCAGGGTTTTAAAAGAGGCATCTGCAGAGCTCATGGATACATTGGTTTTGATCTTCTAGGATTCCTTAGATTCTAGAACATTTCCCATGGATTGTGGGGATTCAATTAGCTTAGCTGGCTGAATGGCTAGTGTGGTACAGAGTGATGTCAATGGGAGGGTCAATTCCCATATTGGCTGCAGTGTTTAACGGAGGCCTCTCTTGTTACATTACCCACGCTTGATGTGAAGCAGTGAGATAACCAATTGTCTCTCTCTGACAGAGTGAAAGAGCCATGGCCCCTTGTGGACTATAGCTAATCACCTTCCATGGATGGCAAAGTAGTAAACATAATTTCACTATTTCAGAAGAGAAGCTGGGAAGAGTGTCCTGCAGTTAGCATCGCAGTGAAGCAGTCTGGGAAGAGTGTCCTGCAGTCAGCATCACGGTGAAGCAGTCTGGGAAGAGTGTCCTGCAGTCAGCATCGTGGTGAAGCAGTCTGGGAAGATTGTCCTGCAGTCAGCATCACGGTGAAGCAGTCTGGGAAGAGTGTCCTGCAGCCAGGTTGAGCCAGTTGGGCCTATACTTATTGGAGTTTAGAAGAATGAGAGGTGATCTTAGTGAAACAGATAAGATTCTGAGGGGCTTGACAGAGCAAATGCTGTGAGTATGTTTCCCCTAGTGGGGAATGTAAAACTAGGGTGAACAGTTTAAAAATAAGGGATATCCCATTTAAGACGGAGATGAGGAATTTAATCTCTCAGAGGGTTGTTATTGTTTGGAATCATCTGCCCCAGAGAGCAGTGGAGCCTGAGTCATTGAATATATTCAAGGCTAAGTTGGTTTTTTGATCAACAAAGGAATCAAGAGTTGTGGGGGGCAGACAGGAAAGCGGAGTTGATCAGCCATGATCTTATCGAATGGTGGAGCAGGCTTGAGGGGCTGAATGGCCTATCCTGCTCCTAATTCATATGATCTTATGAATTTTTGATAAATCAGTCTTTTAGTTTTTGAAATATATTGTTTACAAACAGACTAACAAATGGGGGAAAACATTAACTTCAGCCGCCCTTGGAGACGAAGATAATTATTTGTTGCGGTAGAAGATTTAAAAAGGGGAACCTTGTTCATCAGTGTCTTCGATTGGGTCATTTGGGAAATTCATTGTTTTTTAAAGTTATCGGTCTCTACAGGGGTCATAACAACTGAATAGATGTTTGTTTTTATAACTGAAGGACCAATTAAGGGGATTGAAATTTATCGAGCAACAGTGTGGGCTGAGTATCAGCTCATTTCTGAGCCATAGTCCAGTGATTTCATGAAGCTGCGATTACCAAAGCTTCCCAATACTGGGGGTTTCCTCGGCCCAAGTCTCACTCTGCTGTTGCCTAATCAATTAATTGCTGTAACAGCTCTATTACTGCTGTATCATGTGATTACCAGAATGGTAGAAGGTGGATTTAATGAACATTTTCTGTATAGTAATTCTATATTCATATGTGACTTGTGATAGCCCTGAGTTTCAAGACTAAACCTGCCCAGAAAGACTCAATATGTATCTCCTAAATTGCTTATCACAGTTTAAACCGATCACTTGCTGACAGCGACAGCCTGAATCTTTCAAACTGCTGGAGCTGATGGTGAACTTGTCCATTCAGGGACTCTCCTGGCTTTGGTGTTTTAAATAAAGGGTCCTCGACTGACTTGATCATATCCATGCGTCAGGTCTGAGATTTGGTTTGGCGGAAAGCCAGCCGTTAAAGAATCTTTTCAGGTTACAGAAATCCTGCTTTTCAAAACAACCTGGCGTCCATAATGGCTCCTGAGCCAGGATCCTGATCAGCACCAGGTTCAAAAGAATTTAACACTCAATGGTTAGGGAACTGGTTCGAAAGACCTGTTAGATTAGATAGAAAAGGAAATGACCATGAATAAAAATTAGGGCAGAGAGGAGGGTGACGTGAGAAAATAGAACCAGGATGGTTAGCAGAGTGAAAGTGTTTGAGGTTTTTTTATGTGTGGTGATGCTTGTTGCTTTGAAGGTATATTTTAGTTCTTTTGTAATATTACAGACTGAACCTGTCACTGGTCTGAGTTCAGTCTTATACTGGTTCTTGTCTCAGTACAGTGCCCAGGATACAAATAAAATTATCAGCCCTGTAAGATTGCGACCTTTCCTATCAGCAGGCAGTTGAAGGGTTAAATAAAATCCAGGCCTAATTCCAAAGAAATTGTCAATAATACATCCGCAAAGAATCTCCTGGATGTTATAGGTTCCCTAGGGTGGAATTGGATGACCCTGATTTCACTGCGGAAAGAGCCTCCTCCTCCTCCTTCTCCTCCCCCCCCCCCAATCCAAACAGTTTGCTGTGCTTTCTCTGACTGAGCGTATGACAGGCAGGAAGACAGAACCCCTTCAATCTCAAAGAAAGATGTTGGGATTATTTGCCTGACCACAGTGCAGCTGCTGCACGCTTTCCTCAGCCTTTGCTTTGCTCAGCTTTACCTTGTAGTGCCAGGCCCAGCCTGTTGCCATGGTAATTTCTTCTGCATTGCACCAGACTCCCTAAGTCAGCAGGTCTGTGGAGACACACAGGATCTGCCAAGGATTCAGAGCAAGCTTGTCCTGCACTCTGTGCTGTGTGACAGGTGACAAGAAAGGTTGGTGATAGGCAAAGGGAATGGGAAATGTGAAGATTTAACTCATTGTGTCTTCCCCCGAGGATATGCAAATTTCTAGTAAGCACTGAGGCACACTAACTGCATATTAAGGACATTTTTTCCAAAGCATTTCGGAAATCAAAATTCCTCAATGTAGGAATGTTTCTTGTTGTACTTTAGACAGTGCCACAGGCACCTTGGGCTGGAATTTACACGTCCCCACTGGGTGTGTTTTCAGCTGGGGGGGGTGAGTGGGGAGGGGGGTGACGGCACGTAAAATAGTGCTGGTGCCCGCCCCACCACCTACCCACCGAATCCCAAGCTCACCCCGTAATACTGGTGGTGGTGGTGGTGGTGGTGGTGGTGCGGGGGGGGGGGGGGGGGGGGGGGGGGGGGGGTGGAGGGAGTGGGCGAGTGCCAAAATCAACAGCCCACCCAGCATGTTTAAATTTTAAAAAATTAAGGGTCAATCGAGCTTGTTAACAAGCCAATTGACCCCGATAAAATGCTACCCACGCCATAAAACAGTTGGCAACGGGCAGCTGGGTGGGAGAGGGCAGGCTGCTTTATAAAAATATTTTTGAAAGAGTGGGAAGGAAGGGGAGGCAACATCTTTGGTGGGCGGGGGGGGCAGGCGGTGCTCTTTGCACATCAGGGAGGTAGCCCTCCTAAGGTAGTACCTTCCCTTTCTTCCTACCCACCTGCTTTGTCAAACACACCACCTCTGCCCCCTCCACCTCCCCAAACTGCCCAAATCTACCCTGTCCCGGACCCTGGACTTACCTGGCTCTGGGATTCAAGGGCCTTCATCTCGGGCCTGCTGGCAGTCCCAGCAGTTCCCACTAATGCGTTCTTGGCACTGCCAGGGCTGTTGGAGCTGCCAGCCAATCAGATTGGCTGGCAGCTACTGAGGGCGCGACTTCTTCCCCAGGCAATGACGTAGTGGTATTGTCTCTGGACAAGTACTCCAGAGACCCAGGGTAATGCTTTGGGGACCTGGGTTTGAATCCCATCATGGCAGATGGTGAAATTTGAATTCAATAAAACCCTGGAGTTAAAAGTCTAATGATGACCATGAAACCATTGTCGATTGTTGTAAAAACACAACTAATGTCCTTTAGGAGAGGAAATCTGCCATCCTTACCTAGTCTGGCCTACATGTGACTCCAGACCCACAGCAATGTGGTTGACTCTTTACTGCACTCTGAAATGGCCTAGCAAATCACTTAGTTGTCTCAATCCGCTAAAAAATTGGAAAGGAATGGTACAGGTCAGACTACCCGACATCAACCTAGGCACCGGAAACGACAACAGCAAACTCAGCCCTATCAAACCTGCAAAGTCCTCCTTACTAACATCTGGGGGCCAAATTTGGGAGAGCTGTATCACAGACTAGTCAACCAACAGCCTGACATAGTCATGCTCATGGAATCTTACCTTACAGGTAATGTCCCAGGCACCACCATCACCATACTGAGGTATATCCCATCCCACCGGCAGGACAGACCCAGCAGAGTTGGTTACACAGTTGTGTACAGTCGGGAAGGAATTGCCCTGTGAGTCCTCAACATCAACTCCAGACCAAGAAGTCTCATTGCATCAGGTCAAACATGGATGAGGAAACTTCCTGCTGATTACCAGGTACCACCCCCCACACCTACTCCACATCAGCTGATGAATCAGGGCTCCTCCTTGTTGAATGCCACTTGGAGGAAGCACTGAGAGTGGCAAGGGTACAGAATGTACTCTGAGTGGGAGACTTCACCAAGAATGGCTCGGTCGCACCACTACTGAGTGAGCTGTTCGAGTCCTAAAGGACATAGCTGCCAGACTGGGCCTGCGGCAGATGATGAGGGAGCCAACAAGAGGGAAAAATATGCTTGACCTCATTGTCACCAACCTGCCTGCCGCAAATGCATCTGTCCATGACAGTATCGGGAGAAGTGACCACCGCACAGTCCTTGTGGGGATGAAGTCCCGCCTTCACATTGAGTTTGCCCTCTATCGTGTTGTGTGGCACTACCATTGTGCTAAATGGGATAGATTTTGAACAGATCTAGCAACTCAAGACTGGGCATCCATGAGGCACTGTGGGCCATCAGCAGCAGCAGAATTGTACTCAATCACAATCTCCAGCTTCATGGCCTGGCATATCCCCCACTCTACTATTACCATCAAGCCAGGGGATCAACCCTGGTTCAATTAAGAGTGCAGGAGGGCACGCCAGGAGCAGCACCAGGCACACCTAAAGATGAGGTGTCAACCTGATGAAGCTATAACACAGGATTACTTGTGTGCCAAACAGCATAAGCAGCAAGTGATAAACAGAGCTAAGCTATTCCATAGCAAACAGATCAGATCTCAGCTCAACAGTCCTGCCACATCCAGTCATGAATGGTGGTGGTCAATTAAGCAATTCACTGGAGGAGGAGGTTCCACAGATATCCCCATCCTCAAAAATGGGGGAGCGCAGCATGTCAGTGAAACGATAAGGCTGAAGCATTTGCTACGATCTTCAGCCAGAAGTGCCGAGTGGATGATCCATCTTGGCCTCCTCCGGAGGTCCCCAGCATCACAGATGCCAGTCTTCTGCCAATTCGATTCACTCCACATGATATCAAGAAACGGCTGAAGGCACTGTTTACTGCAAAGGCTATGGGCCCTGACAATATTCCGGCAATAGTACTGAAGTCTTGTGCTCTAGAACTTGCCACACCCCTAGCCAAGCTGTTCCAATACAGCTACAACACTGGCATCTACCCAGCAATATGGAAACTTGTCCAAGTTTGTCCTGTACACAAAAAGGAGGACAAATCCAACCCGGCCAATTACTGTTCAGTCTACTCCCCAACACCAGTAAAGTGATGTAAGGGGTCATCAACAGTGGTAATCAATGACTATCTCCAACAAAATAATCTAATCATCACCCTTTGACATTCAATGGCATTACCATCGCTGAATCCCCCACTTTCAACATTCTGGGAGTTATCATTGACGAGAAACTGAACTGAACTAGCCATGTGGCTACAAGAGCAGGTCAGAGGCTAGGAATCCTGCAGCAAGTAGCTCACCTCCTGACTCCCCAAAGGCAAATGCAAGGCACAAGTCAGGAGTGTAATGGAATACTCCCCACTTGCCTGGATGAGTGCAGCTTCAACAACACTCAAGAAGCTTGACACCGTCCAGGACAAAGCAGCCCGCTTGATTGGCACCCCATCCACAAACATTCACTCCCTCCACCACCGATGCACAGTGACAGCAGTGTGTACCATCTACAAGATGCACTCCAGGAATTCATCCAGGCTCCTCAGATAGCACGTTCCAAACCCACAACCACTACCATCTAGAAGGACAAAGGCGGCAGATAGATGGGAACACCAGCACCTGGAAGTTCCCCTCCAAGCCACTCACCATCCTGACTTGGAAATATATTGCTGTATCTTCACTGTTGCTGGGTCAAAATCCTGGAACTTCCTTCCTAACAGCACTGTGGGTATACCTGCACCACATGGATGCAGTGGTTCAAGAAGGCAGCCCACCACCACCTTCTTAAGGGCAATTAGGGATGGGTAATAAATGCTGGCCTAGCCAGCGATGTCCAAATCCCATGAATGAATAAAACAAACCCAGCTCTGCATCAGAAGTTGTGGGTTCAAATCCCACTCTAGCGACTTGGGCACAAAATCCAGACTGACATTCGAGTGCAGTAATGAAGGAGTGCTGCATTGTCATGGGTGCTTTTCCTTGGATGAAATGTTAAACAGAGATTGTCTGCCTTATCAGTTGAAAGATCCCATGAGGCTATTACTACATTATTATCTGGCTATTATCATATTGTTGCATGTGGGATCTTGCTGTGTGCAAATTTCCTGCTGCATTTCCTACATTACAACATTGACTACACTTCAAAAAAGTACTTCACTGGCTGTGCTTAAATAAATTGAACTTTGGTATCAATAGTGAATCTGCATAATTAAAATGTATTTGTTAATACCATGTTACCTACTATTTTCAGGGTTTGTTGATCTTTTTTTGCTGGTTTTAATTGGTGGGTCGTGTGATGTTCTGTGTTCAGTACCACTGACCGGTATTTAATGGAGGCAATGTGGGTCCTGTCCACCAGCTGGAGAGCGCGTGAGACCCTCACATTGCCTCTCTTCAGGAAGGCTCACTGAGGATAAGGCGCTGCTGTGGCCTTTAATTGCCCACTTAAGGGCCTTAATTGGCTAGTGGGATGGGAAGGCGTCTACAGGACTTCTTGCCACTGACTTAATTGTGGTAGAGGCAGGAAGGTGTTGCGGTCCCCACCTGCCAGATTAAATGCCCTCACCACCAAACTCACCATGGGATAGGCAAAAGATTCCACCCACTAGTGTAGGCAGTGCACTCATCGCCTGAGACCACAGTATTGTCATTAGCATTCCTTGTAAACATGTCACATTTCTTGCTCCTTTTATCTAAGATGAGTCAAGATAGGGAACTTACCACGTGGGGCAATCATGGGTGCAAGCCAATGTCCTACGATCCCTTGGCACAGGACAGCAGAGATATTCTTGGGAGCTAAAAGAAAGCAAACAGGCAAGTTGTTGCATTGGCTCTACACATGCAATAATTTTACAGTTTCTTCACAGCAAATGAAGTGCTTAGTTTTGCAAGACAGAATAATCCGAAAATCATTCTGCACTCTGTGAGAAAGATTTACATTTTATTTAGCACTTTATCTCATTACTCAGCAACATCACAAAGGGCTTTACTAACAGAGATTGGTTTTCAGGAATGCTGTCATCAAGTTCCCTTTCGAGTCACACATCAGCTCAACTTGGAACTATATCACCATCCCCTCATTGTTACTATGTTCACAACCTGGAACTCCCTTCCTAATAGCACTGTGGGTGTGCCTATACCACACAGACTACAGTGGTTCAAGAAGGCGGCTCACCACCACCTTCTCAAAAGTAATTAGGGATGGGCACTAAATGTAACCTCACTAGTGATGCTCACATCCCAAGAACAAATAATGAAAAATTCAATTAATTACTTCAAGTACATTAAGTATACAGTCAAATTTTAAGGTAGATGCTAGACCCCTGGCTGTGGGGGTCTAGAACCAGGGGACACAGTCTCATAATAAGAGGCAGGACTGAGATGAGAAGGAATTTCTTCACTCAGAGGGTGGTGAATCGTTGGAATTCTCTATCCCAGAGGGTTGTAGAGGCTCAGTCATTGAGAATGTTCAAGACTGAGATTGATAGATTTCCAGATATTAAATATACCAAGGGATACGGGGTTGAGGTAGAAGATCAGCCAAGATCTAGTTGAATGGTGGAGCAAGTGCAAGGGGCCAAATGGTCTTCTCCTGCTCCTGTTTCCTATGTTCTGATGTATAACAAGATGCCACAAAGAGCAGTAAGATGACTGGCCATTTCATCTATTTTCTTTTGATCATATAGATTATTGGCCAAAACATCAAAATATCCTGCTTTCTTTGAATAGTGCCATGGGATTTTTCAGGTTGAGGTAAGAGGAGAGACAGGATCTTGGTTGAACATCTCATCTGAAAGACAGCACCTCCAAAAGTGCAGCACTTTCTCAGTACTGCACTGGAGTGTCAGCCTAGATAATGTACTCAACTCCCTCAAGTGGGACTTGAACCCACTAATTTCTGATGTGGTGACAAGAGTGCTACCATGAGCCACAGTTGCCAGCTTTGAGAAAAGAACAGGGGATAGAATGGGATGAGGGATGGAACCTTCAAACTCAACCTCAGTATGGAATACACAGTCTTTATTTTCTCAGGATCCTAGTGTGCAATAGTTGTGCACTACTGCGGCTCACTTTAACACAGGGTGGGCACTGAGTCATTGGGGAACTGTGGTTACTGTTTAAATATAGAACGATCAATACAGTAACTTTAGGGGTATCATGAGACCTGCACTGCGCTGATACAGGTCTCTATTTAAAAATATTTCCTCCGGCGTATAACCTAAATGTACTGTTATTATTTAAAGAATATTTTGGTTGTTTCAGCCATTCTGGACAAAGCAACTATTGCATAGAAAATGAATAAGATCTGGCTTTGAACAACTGCAGTTTTTTCCCACTTTAAGATCAGTATGGTCTGTGTGTAAATTGCTGCATAAAGTGAACACTCAGTTCTTTCACCATTCTTAATAATTCAGTGTTTCTTCCAACACAGACAGCAAGCGCAAGTGAATCAGAGAACTATTTAAAGGAGACAGACACTATTGCAAAGTTTTCCACCAAAGTGTTGAACAGGACCTTGCAAAAGATTTGATCACAAGATCACAAGGAATTATTGGATGAGTTCAAATCATTTTGTTTCCAATGGACTGATATCCGGTCTGGTCAGTGTGAATCATTTCTAATCAGTTCCCACTGGTCAGACATGAGTCAGGTTAACACCCTGTCCTCATAAACAGGGAATTCATAACCCATTTGCTGGCTTTAAAATCAGTGCAAGGAATGGATTCCCTCATCGTACCCCTGGGCACAGGGGACTGAAGAAACCTTCATCTGAGTTTATTACGCTCTTCAAGCACTCTGTGTACAGAAAAATTTGCTGATATCAGTCCTAAAGGTACCTTTCACTAGTTCAACCTCCAAAGCTTAATTTAAAGCAATATTCCAGCTTACCCTTTTCTATACCCTTAATGTCTTCTATCCTTCAAGAAGATCACCTCACAGACATCTCCTTTCTACACTGGAAAGTCCTTGCATTGCTCCCAACTCTTGTCTGTGCAATGTGATCTGACCAGAGCCTTATTCAGTTTACAAACACCTCCTCTATGTCACACCCTCCTGTTCTGGCTGCTGTGGATCAACATCATATTGACTTTGTTGATTGCTGCTGTACATTGGTTGGACGTGCTGAGTGTTGAGGTAACTCAACACTAGCTCTCCTATAATACCATTCACAGAATACATGTGTTGTCTGTTCTTCCTTCCGATATGCAGCACATTTCGCTTGTCTGTATTCAGTTTTATCTCCATTGCTCTGTTATCTTCTATATTTTTCCCAATTCATTCTGTAATTTGTGAGCTGCCTTGTCTGATTCCATTCTTCCTCCTAGCCTGTTACAATTTGTAAATTTGGCCATTTTCAAAGAGTTTCTGATCCATCTATTTCCTCCGTATATACGTGACCTGAGCTGAACTCCATGTGTGTAGACATTTTGCTGCTTTTGCTCCTTGCTCAGCTCCTCTGCCACATATACACATGCAAAGAGAGCTTACTTTTCTTTATTCATTCACATGATGTGAGCATTGTTGGCTAGGCCAGCATTTATTGTCCATTCTTAATTGCCCTTGAGAAGGTAGTGTGCTGTCTTCTTGAACCACAGCCAAGCATGTGGTGTAGGTACACCCACAGTGCTGTAAGGTTGGGAGTTCCAGAATTTTGATCCAGTGACAGTGAAGGAACAGCAATATGGTTCCAAGTCAGGAAGGTGAGTGGCTTGGAGGAGAGCTTCTAGGTGGTGGTGTTCCCATGTGTCTGCTGCCCTTGTCCTTCTAGATGATAGCAGTTGTGGGTTTGGAAGGTGCTTTCTAAGGGGCCTTGGTGAGTTCCTGTGGTACTTCTTGTAGATGGTACACACTGCTACCACTGTGCACCAGTAGTGGAGGGAGCAAATGTTTGTGGATGGGTGCCAATCAAGCGGGCTGCTTTGTCCTGGATAGTGTTGAGCTTCTTGAGTGTTGTCGGAGCCGCACTCATCCAGGCATTATCTCTACTGTCTAGTAATTTCTCATCCTTGTTTTCAATTCTCTCCATGGCCTCACCCCCTGCTGGTCTCTGTAATATCCTCCAATACTACAGCCCTCTGAGATATCTGCACTCTTTTAATTCTTGTCTCTTGATCATCCTTGATTTTGATCACTCTACTGTTGATGGCCATGCCATCAACTGCTAAGGAATTTCCTCCCTAAGTCTCTCTGACTTTCTACCTCTCTTTCTTCCTTTAAAATGCTCCTTAAAATCTCCTTCTTAATAGCTTCCTCTTTGCCCAAGTTTTTAGCCATGTGCTCCTAATCTTCTTACATGGCTCAGTGTTTAACTTTGCTTTATAACACTCCTGGGTTGGGTTATTTTATTGCATTAAAGGTGTTATATAGATATAAATTCTTGTTGTTTTTGTTGTTTTACAAGAGGCTGTCCCATTCACCAGGTTCTCTCCATTCACTACTGTAAGTCCCATTGACAAGGTTCTCTCCTTTCTGGAATGGACTCTCCATTTGCAAGTGTGTCCCTTCTTCAATATCAATGCCTTTGATAAGATGCTGTTCCTTTGACAAGAGAAAGTCTCTTCAACAAGCTCAGTGCCTTTAGTTCAAGTTCATCCCTTATCCTCTGACAAGGTTTCCCTTGAACATGACTCCATCCTGACTACAGGAGACTGCTTCATTGACAAGATTCTGGCCTTCCATAAGAGTCTGTCCCATCTGTAAGCACCCAGCCCTTCGACAAGAGTCCATCCTTTCTATAACAGCCTATCCAATTGACAAGATTCTGCACATCCACAAGAGTCTGTTGCATCAACAAGAGTCCATCTGTTTGACAAGCTCCATACAAGGGTCAGTCACTTCAAGAAAATCCATCCTATTGACATGATTCTGGCTAACTACAAGACTCCTTCCTTCCACAGGAGTCCATCCCTTCAGTAAGAACCTATCATTTCAACAAGAGAACATTCCTTTGACAGGTTCAGTACTTTCAGCAAGTGGTCATTATCCATTTGACAACACTTCATCCTATTTGAAAACAGTCCATTCCTCCAAGAGTCTCTCTTGAACAAGTGTCCATCCCAATTACAAGGGACTGTCCTTACGATGAGATTAGAGTGCTTCTGCTCAACAAGATCCACTCCCTTCTACAAGAGACAGTCTGTTGAGTAACAATCTGACCCTTCAATAAGATTCTGTCCTTTCGACCAGAGAATATTCCTTTTACAAGTGTTCAACTCTTCAACAAGAGACCATACTTTTGACGAAAAGGCTGTTGCATTGACAAGCCCTTTCAACGAGTTACCATGCCTTCAGTCAGGGTTTGTGCCTTGGGACACCATATCCTATCAACAAGATTCTAACCCTTCGAAAAGAGTCTATCCCTTTAACAGGTATTTGTCCCGCTGACAAGGGATTTTCCCTTCAACAAAAGCCCATCCCTTGAACCAGAATGAATCTCACTGACAAGAAATTGTTCCTTCGACAAGAGTCCTTCCCTTTGACAAGAGTCAGTGCCTTTGTTTAGAACCTGTCTCATTCTACCCATTCACTATACCTGGGGAGAGACTTTCTCAATCTACCACCTCACATATTGCATGGTCGCATGATACTGTGCTCACTATTGTTAACTCCCATCTGCGTTGACACAAAACCCATGTCTCTTGACGGGGGTTTTTCTCTTTTGAATGTTTTGATGGAGCTGGCATTCAAATTGATTAATGAATTAGTCATAATTGTGGAGTTACTTTTTCAAAGGTTACCTCCAGAATAGCAAAGATGTTATGCTCAACATTTACAAACCACTGATTTAGCCTTAGCTGGAGTATTACATTCAATTCTCAGCAGCGCACTTTAGGAAAGATGTTAATGCCTTGGAGATGGTGCAGAGGAGATTTACTAGAATGGGGCCAGGGATGAAGGACTTGTTATTTTGTGAGGCCAGAAAATCTGGAATTGTTCTGCTTAGACCAGAGGTTTAGGGAGAGAGCTCTTCAAAACGATGAAGGGGTTTGATAGAGTAAATAAAGAGAAGTCTGCAGCAGGAGGATTGGTAACCAGTGGACAACAGATATAAGACAATTGGCAAAAAAAACAGGGGGCAGATGAAGAGAAATTCTTTTATGCAGGAATTTGTAGTGATCTGGGATGCACCTTCTGAATGGCTGATGGAAGCAGATTCAATAAAAACTTTCAAAAGGAATTGCGTATATACTGGAAAAAGAAATTATTAC
This sequence comes from Carcharodon carcharias, assembly GCF_017639515.1. Lineage (NCBI taxonomy): Eukaryota > Metazoa > Chordata > Chondrichthyes > Lamniformes > Lamnidae > Carcharodon > Carcharodon carcharias. The sequence goes on from NC_054485.1 coordinate 58,793,638, forward strand.
AGTTTTATGGAAAG